>NC_080044.1:45231512-45327697 GCF_012489685.1 Lotus japonicus
TGGAGCGGTTTATCCGCAATTGCAACACCTACAGAGTTCAGAATGTTTCAGCGTACACCATCCGCTTGAGTTTATTCCCCTTTTCATTGAGGGATACTGCTGAGGAGTGGTTGAACTCACAGCCCCAAGGTAGCATTACATCTTGGGAAGACTTGGCTGAGAAGTTCACCACAAGGTTTGTTCCAAGAGCCCTCTTGAGAAAGCTCAAGAATGACATCATGACTTTTACTCAATCCACCGATGAGAATCTCTATGAAGCTTGGGAGAGGTTCAAGAAGCTCTTGAGGAGGTGTCCTCAACATAACCTTACTCAAGCTGAACAAGTGGCAAAGTTCTATGATGGTCTCCAATATTCTTCGAGGTTTGGTTTGGATGCGGCTTCAAGTGGAGAGTTCGATGCCTTACTTCCACAAGTGGGGTACGAGTTGATTGAAAAAATGGCTATAAGAGCCATGAACTCTAGTAATGATCGCCAAGCCCGAAGAGGAGTCCTTGAGGTTGAAGCTTATGATCAACTTATGGCCTCCAACAAGCAACTCTCCAAGCAAATGAATGAGATTCAAAATCAAATGAAGACTACCAAGATTGGTGGTCGAGTTGCCAAGGTGGAGTGTGTGACTTGTGGAGGGCCACATGAAAACGAAGAATGCACAGAGACTAGACCGGAGGAGGAAGTGAAGGCTTTGGGTCAAGCTCGGAATGACCCATTTTCAAATACTTACAATCCAGGATGGAGGAATCACCCTAATTTTTCTTGGAGGCAAGGTAGTAGTGGGCAAGGAAATGGTTTTCAAAGACAATTTCCTAGCCAAGGATTCCAAGGCCAAAGCTCAAGACAACCTCAAGAGCGAGGAGAAGGTGATGGGGGTGGTTCAAAGAAAAGCTTAGAAGAGTTGGTGGAAACTTTCATCAACCGGACGGAGAATAATTACAAGAATCAAGAGGCGGCTATCAAGAATCTTGAGAATCAATTTGGCCAGCTGGCCAAGCAAATAGCCGAGAGACCTCAAGGTAAATTTCCTTCCGACACTATCCCCAATCCTAAGCAAGAAAATGCCTCTGTTGTAGCCACTAGAAGTGGGAGAGTGATGAATGAATTGAAGGAAAAAACAGAGGGAGAAAAGAGAGAGGAGATAGTGGGAGGAGAAGTAGTTGTGCCTATTAAGGTGAGAGCGGAAGTTGATCTTACTCCTGAAACTAGCAAGGTTCCGTTCCCTAAAGCATTGGCTAAGAGGAGCTTAGATAAAAAGTTTTCAAAATTTGTTGATGTTTTCAAAAACCTCCACATTAGTATTCCTTTTGCTGATGCTTTGGAACAAATGCCTATATATGCTAAGTTTATGAAGGATATTTTGCATAAGAGAAGAAGGTTGAAGGGAGTAGATGAGACGGTGTTGATGACGGAGGAATGTAGTGCCATCTTGCAGCGGAAGTTGCCAAAGAAAAGAAGGGACCCCGGAAGTTTCACTATTCCGGTAGAAATTGAAGGCATGGCGGATGTGGAAGCCTTGTGCGACCTTGGAGCGAGTGTCAATTTGATGCCGCTCACCATGTTTGAGAGGCTGAACCTAGGAGAGGTTACTCCAACCATGCTCTCCTTGCAAATGGCGGACCGATCCCTTAAGACTCCATATGGGATTGTGGAGGATGTAATGGTGCGGGTGGACAAGTATGTGTTCCCCGTGGACTTTGTTGTGCTTGATATGGAGGAGGATGAGAAGATTCCTCTCATCCTTGGTCGACCTTTCTTAGCTACTGGTAGAGCTAAGATTGATGTTGACAAGGGTCACCTCATTCTCCGTGTTGGTAAGGAAAAGGTACGGTTTTCTATTTTTAATCCTATGATTGAGACTAACCATGACAATGACTTTGTCTGTGATGTGATTAGAAGCAGGTCAAAGGTTTCAGAAGAGACCCCCAAAGTTAATGCCCAAATTGATGAGTTCCATCCGGCTCTCATCAAGCTTGTTAGTGGTAACAAGTATGGGGGGTCCAAGTACGAGAACTTACATGCTCATATGGTGAAGTTTACCCAAGCTAGCACCCTTGCTAAGATTGAGGGTGTTTCAAGTGATGAAGTGAAGATTAAACTCTTCCCTCATTCTTTGACGAGGGAGGCTAGAGCTTGGTTTGATGAGCAAGAGGACATTGCCTCATGGGAGGATTTACTCAAGAGGTTTTGTGCAAGGTTTCTTCCTTGCACTTGTGGTAAGTTAATCAATGGAACGGAATTTCCTTCCTAACACCATCGGAAGGAGAGTCCACCTAGGACTATAACCTAGGGCTAAATGGGAGACAACCCATTATTTTTATTTTGCTCTTCTTTATCTTTTTATTTTTGTAGCATTTTAGGTGTTTAATTTCAAAAAAAAAAAAAAGTAAAAAATTTTGTGAAAAAAACTGGGCTGAGCGCCTAGGCGCCAATTAGTGGCAGAGGCACTGCCTCTGGACCTGGCTTGAGCGCCTGAGCGCTCCCCTCGAGCGCTCGAGCGCTCCTGTACGTGTTCTGCCCACTTTTTGGGTTTTAAAACCCCAACCTTTTCATTTTCCCACTCTTTACTCCCATTCTCCCATAAAAAACGCACCCCACTCTCTCCATACCACATTTATACTCCTCATTTCTCACTTGCACACACATTAGCTCTTCCTTTTGCTTCTAAGTTCTGCATTGCATCAAGCTCATTCCACTTGCACCCACTCACTCTCAAGTCAAGGTAAGTTCCATCTTCCACTTCCCTTCATCATAGTTCATGGGTTTTGCAATGCATGCTTCATTGGGGTTTGGGTGAGTGATTTGTTGTTTGTGCAAGTTGGGTGTGGGTTGTTTGTGTTCTTAGTGGGTTGATTTTGTGCTTAATTAGAAAGGGGTTGTGAATTTGTGAGGAATGGGTAGTTAGGATTTTGTGGATTAGTTTAGTTTAGCTTTTGCTTATAAGGTGTTTGTTAGAATGCTTCAATGGGTTCTCTTAGTCGATTCTTGGCAAGTGCTTATGTGGTAATCTTTCTCTCTTTGCCAAAATCACACTTGTTGGGTGCTCTTAGGAAGTTTAATTTTTTTTGTACAAAGTTTCTTCTTTCATTTCTTTTTATTATTGAACTAACATCTCTAACATTTGTGGCTTGTGTATGGGCTGACAATTTTGCAGATGCCTGTAAAAAGAGCAAGAACCAACACAAGAGCTGCAGCTTCTTCCTCCACCTCCCGGAGCTTTGATCGCTCCCGCTTCCTCTCATTGAAAAAGGAGGAGTTTTATCGATCTCACCTAGCACACAAGGAGTGTGTGAAGGAGCGGGGAGTTCTTTATCGGGAGGGAAGAAGAGACCTCTTGGGCATGCAAGAAGCCATGGAGATTAGGAGGTGGAAGAATTGGGTCAACCCCATTCCGTTTGCTTGTGAGGTCATGGTTAGGGAGTTCTACGCGAACACCTACTGTGACAATCAAGAGGACAGGTCCAGGCCACCGGTGAATTCATCTTGGTTCAGGGGAGATGTGATTGACTACAATCCAGCAGTCATTCGCAGGCATCTTGGTCTCCTCACGGAGGACCAAGAGAAGGAGCTTTTCCCCGAGAAGGCCACCTATCATGAGCTCTTAGAGGAGAAGTCACCGGAGATCTTGGAGGACATGAAGGCAGTGATTGTTAGGCCTGGGCGGGACTGGGAAGCAGTTGATGATGAGATCATTTTTGTGCGGAGGAAGGATATGACACCGCTGGCTAGAGTTTGGGCTGAATTTTTGCAGGATTCCCTCATTCCTAGCTCTAACAAATTTGAAGTTAGAGAGGTTACAATGGTTGCCATCTACTACATTGTGAGAGGCCATCCTATGGACGTGGCTACCATCATTGCTGGTCGGATTTATTCCCTCTACAACGGGAGTAAAGATAAGCATCGGCCCATCTTTCCTCACTTGATTTGCTCTTTGATTCATGCAGTGAGGGACAGAGCTAGGAGGCCAGTCCATGTTATTGAGAAGAGGTTGCCTGTGGCACCTCTGCTCAGTAAGGAGAGGATCACTCAACTTTATAAAGAATGTACGGCAAGAATGCCTCAAGAGGAGGAAGAGGAAGAGGATCCTGAGGAGCCAGCGGAAGAAGATGAAGAAGAAGAGGAAGAAGAAGAGGAGGAAGAAGAAAATGTTGAGGTGGTAAATGAGGTGGTTACTCCACCACGTGCTGACCCTTCTCCTGCTTGGATGGAGGCCAGCTTTCGGGCGAATGTTTTTGAGGCAAGATCGCCTACACAGGGATCTTGACCTCCATTGGAGGGGAGGTAGCACATCAGACCCCAGGTACAATGGGCCCATGGATTTTAATACCTTGGAGCAGGGGATGATAGACTTGAGCTTAATGCATGATGCCGGTGTCCATCCGGATTATGGCGATGGAAGGGGTGACCATGACCCCATGGAGTGAGTTTGTTGAGGTATTTCTACCCTTAGTTTAGGTCATGCATCTTTGGCATATTTCTCAATTTGTAGATTTTTTTTCTTTTTATCATGCATCTTAGTTAGTTTTGTTTTTCTTGGCTCTTTTACTTCCCTATACTCACATGCTTTTAGCTATAGTTTTGCTTCCCTACTTGTGCTGTTTTGAAAATGCTTTTGTGAATACTTGTTATTGCTTTTGGGGATGAATGATTGCATGTTGGGGAAGAGAGGAGGAGACTTCGGTCTTCCGAGTGTGTCTTGAGAAAGGAGTCGAGGTGAGTCCATTAAGGGTCTATCTTTGACCCTTCACCATAAAAATTCCCTGGAGGATCCTGACTCACTTGCAATTCTTGGTTCTGCATTAATTTCACTCATAGCATGCTTTGTGATTCTTGATTTATTCGTGAGACTTGTAGGATTTCTTGAGATTCTGAATTTGTTGGTTGAACATTACCCTTAGTTGTCCCATTTGAGCTTAATTGGAGAATTTTTTGTAGCCACGAGATTGGGACAACTGTTTGGTTGGAATATTGGGGAGTGTTGGTCCTTGTTTCATTTGAATGGAGCTGAAAAAGTTGGGAAATAGTCTCTTGCCCCAAATAAAAAGTTAAAAAAGAAAAGAACTCCTAAACAAAAGTTGGAGTTGGAAAAAAGAAAAAAAAAAGTTTGTAAAAGGGGGTGCAAGAGACTTGTGAAAAATGTTTGTTGTGAAAAGCTCTGGGGTTAATAGAAGAGGACCACATTCAATGTGCTTGAAAGCCTAGTTTTCCCTTAGGGACCAACCACCATCATGCTTTACCTAGCCAATGTTTCAACCCTTTTGAAAGTCTCTTTGAATATTTGCATGTTTGATCTTTGTTGCTATTGAGTGAATGACATTCAGGACCTATGAACTTGCTTGTGTGCTCAGTGCACTAAATAAACATCTCATCCTAGGATTTTTAGATCTATATTCTTCTCATGAATGGGCTCTACACTCTTCTCTTTTCAAAAGATGCATGAAGTAGGTTGTCGGGTCTTTTTCTTGGAACTAGCTGTGATTACTAGGTCCCCCTGTTTTTCATGTAGTATTCCTTGTTGAGAGCACTTGTTTGGGAGCATTTCTTGCGCTTGAGGGCAAGCGAGTGTTATTTACGCTCGAGGGTGAGCTGCCGTTGAGTATAGTGGTGTGATGACCCTATTTTAGTAGTGTTTTTAGGGTCATTTCTTTGTTTGTTTTGAGTCTTTTTGTTGAGTCTCATGTAGTGTTTCATGCATTCTCATGCATTTTTATCTTTTCTTGAGTTTTTGTTTTGTTTTGGTAATTTTGTAGTTTTATAGGGAGTTTTCTTGCATTTTAAGTTAAGTTTAGGACTTGCATGATTTTCTTTTGTTTTATGAAGGACCTCTTGTGCTAATGAGCTCTTTGAGCTTCTAGATTCTTCCTTGACTTGTTGGTTAGGTTTGGAGAGCAGAAACTGAAGGTAATAGAAGGCCAAGAAGCAGGGAATTGAAGGAGGACTTAAAGAGGATTGAAAGAGGAGGTACAGAAACCAAAAAGTCTTTTCCAGGCGAGCTTGAGCGCCTAGGCGCTGGGAATTGGCGCCTAGGCGCTAGTGCAAATTGATGGAAGCCAAGGAATTGGCGCCCAGGCGCTGGGAATTGGCGCCTAGGCGCCAATTAGGTCCAGAAGCATGTTTTTTAACATGCAATTGGCGCTCAGGCGCTCTGAATTGGCGCCTGAGCGCCCAGTCTCGTTTATTTTGCCTATAAATAAGGCTTAGGCCAATTTCTTTTGAGAGTTAGACATTTTTACTCATTTTTTATCAAGTTTGAGAGCTGAGGAGAACTTTGGGGCCAAGGGAGGCTTCCAACTTGTATTTTTCTCAGGTTTTCATTACATTTTCTGCATGAATTCTCTAGCCATGAGTGGCTAGTTTCTTTTTTGCTTTGGGTTAAGAGATTCTATGAAATCTTAGCTTGTTAAATCCTATCTTTATGCATGAGTTCTTGATTCA
The DNA here is from genome assembly GCF_012489685.1 of Lotus japonicus. Lineage (NCBI taxonomy): Eukaryota > Viridiplantae > Streptophyta > Magnoliopsida > Fabales > Fabaceae > Lotus > Lotus japonicus. The sequence goes on from NC_080044.1 coordinate 45,237,940, forward strand.
GTCTTGTATTTCAATTCCTTATTGCATGTTTAGCTTTGGTGCACCTTTACTATAGGCTAGATTATAATCAAATGGAAGTTTGTTATGATTTAGGGACATGAATTGAAGTAGATCCTTCTATACTTGCTTCTAGGCATAGAGTGAGGGTAGGATTTTGTTGGCCTGAATATACATGCTATCATACCTCTTATGAATGTTTAAGTACACAAGGAATTGGGCTTAACTTTCAATTTGAGAGAATTACTTTTGTGAGGAATCAACTAGTAAGTACATAGGCTATAACAACAAGAGTTAAGTCAAGGTTTCACATGCATAGGATAGGTGGACTAAAATGGATTAGATGATCAACAACCCAAGGCAATTTCCTATCATTTGTTTTTCACAACTTATTCATCATTGCTCTTTTGCAAAACTTCTGTCACATACAACCAAAACCAATTTCTGAATTTTACTGCTTAAAGAACTTGCAAACTTTAGACTTAAATCAACAAATCTCACTCACAATCCCTGTGGTTCGATATTTTAAAACCCGGAGGTATTCGTACACTTGCGAATTGACCAACAGATCCAAGCTTCCCTCTGACTCAGATCACCAAGCTTCACAAGTTCTAACATGAAGCATCGCTCTGATCAGAAGTCAACTAGGATAAAGGTCATGTCACTATCCAAAGTACAAAAGCAATTGTACCATTCCTGACGACCTTACCTAACTTATTCAGCCACAGCAGAACCTGGGAAACCCAGATCTGCCCTCCAACGGTAGCATTCCATGCAAACTTCCAAACCTTAATCCTTGGAGTATATAAAGAGGTTGAAGATGAAAGATGCCGCTTTGAAGAAACTTTGTTCAAGCTCACGCGAAATTCAAATATTCTCTTAAGCAATCTTTCTTCACATTGTACTTATTGTGTTTACTATTAGCTTTCTGAGAAGCATTTCTTTGTAAACCCAAACTTTCAAACAGTTGTTTGTTTTTCCTTAAGGAGACCAAGGTTGGTCGGATCCTTGAGAAGACTAAGAGAGTGAATCTTAGTGATAGCTAAGTCATTGTATTGTTAGTCACTTTGCAGGTTGCAAGTGCAGTTGTAACAAACTCTGATTAGTGGATTGCCTTCATTCTAAGAAGGAAGAAATCACCTTAACAGGTGGACTGGATTAGCTTGAGGGATTTATCAAGTGAACCAGGATAAAATCATTGTGTGCTTTCCTCAACTCTTATCTTAGCACTTTTATCTTTGGTGTTTGAAGAGATTTGTTAAAATCTCGAGTGGGAAAATGTTTTAGATTGAAAACGCCATTCAAACCCACCCATCCGGGGGAGCGCGCTAGGACACCCAACGAGGCTCAATAGAACCTGAAGCGGACGCAGAACTAGCGCGCAACACACGCAAGATGCTCGCAGCACCAACTAACACCAGCTGCCATGACTCATGCACTTGGGTGAAGACAAATTTGCACCGGTGACACCAAATGCTCCAAGCATGGATGAGCAAAGACACCACATCCACACGCGGGACAGAGGCGAGCCACTCTTCCATGGAAGAGGAACTATAAAACGCAGGAGCAAGGGACGGAGCCAAGTTATTCCAGACATGGCGAGCAAAACCACAATCCCGCAGACAATGAAGCTGGGATTCCGAGGAAGTACCACAGAGGCGACAGAGAGCAGAAAGAGGAACACCCCGATGGCCAAGAACCTCAGACACGGGGAGAGAATTATGGAGAGCTTGCTAAGAGAAAAACCGAACCTTCTCCGGGACCGCAATTGACCAAATCCAGGCCCAAGGAACAAATGAGAGAGGATCCCCGCGGCGGCCCTGAAGCCAGCTGTGAAGGCGCCATCAACAAAATCTGTGCAAGCAAGGATGTCTTCCTGGCCTGCACTGGTATGAATTCAAAGGGATAACAGAAACTGCACAATCTCCGCAGAGAGAGGGGTCGACAGGCAGCGGATGTTGCACGCACCATTCTGAAACACATCCACAACTCTCAAAGTCGTATCAGAGATATGCACGTAAGGCACCATGGTACACAAGGGACCCAACCCACACCAATCATCAAACCAAAATGAGAGTTCCCCTTCTTCGACCCGCCATGAGAAGCCCTCATGGATAAGAGCCTTGGTCTTCAAGAAAGCATTCCAAAGAGGGGAGCCACGTCCGGGCAATATCTACTCAACAAAAGGCGAGCCCAAAGCTTGTCACTGTTATGAACTAACTCCCAAACCAATTTCCCAAGCATGGCAACATTAGTGAGCCGAGCTTGCCGAATCCCCAAGCCACCAAAGCGCTTAGGCAGAGAAACCTTTTGCCAGGAGATCATATGCATACCCCGATTCTCCCCCCTTGCCCATATGAAATTGCGAGCCATGCCATCAAGACGATCACAAACCAACTGGGGGAACCAAAGGAGCTGCATGGGGTAAACATGAATCGCATTCAACACCGCCTTGACCAGGGTCACCTTACCAGCTTTGTTCAGAAGCTTCCCCTTCCAAGAAGCTAACTTGCGAGCCACTCTGTCCACCAGAAAGTCGAAATTGCTAGCTTTTTGTCTTCCTCGCATGATGGGGAAACCCAAGTACTTGTCAAGATGAGAAGTAAAGGGAATGGATGTGACACTGAAAATCCTTGCTCGTCTAGCTCGCTTCACCCCCTCACCCAAAAACGCTCTGGACTTAGCCACATTGATCCGCAACCCAGAAGCCATGCAAAACTCACTAAGGAGAGTGTGAATCAAATGCATCTGAGACACCTTAGCCTTAGCGAACAAGAGGACACCATCAGCAAAAAACAAGTGGGAGATAGCAGGTCCACTACCTGAAATAGAAACAGGCAACCAAGATCCCTGGTCCACAGCATCCTGGATAACAATCGCAAGCCGCTCCATACAAAGGACAAATAAATAAGGGGATACAAGATCACCTTGTCTGAGTCCTCGAGAAGGAGCAAAGGGGTCCAGCTTCATACCATTCCACAGCAACTGAATGGAAGAGGATGAGACACAAAACATGATGAGCTCAATGATCACTGCCGGAAAGGAAAAGAAGTGGAGAGTTTCCGCAAGAACTCCCAACTAACGCTGTCATAAGCCTTCTCTAGATCCAGTTTAAAGATGATATTCTGGTTCCGGCTCCAGCTACGGGTCATATGATCAATGATCTCCTGTAAAATAATGGCATTATCCACCGTTCCTCTCCCGGGGATGAAGCTACTCTGTAAGAGGCCTACCAAGTCATTGAGATAAGGCCTCAACCTATTGACCAACACCTTTGTAATGAGCTTGTAAGTGACGTTACAAAGGCTGATGGGACGGAACTCCTTAAACGACGTCGGCACATCCACCTTAGGGATCAAAACAACAAGGATGTGAGCCAAAACCGGATCAAAGGAACCATTAAGAAAAGCATCACGAACGGTGTGCCACAAATCATCCCCAACAATGTGCCAGTACTCCTTAAAGAATAGAGCTTGGAACCCATCCGGCCCTGGGGCTTTCAAGGAGCCCATACCAAATAAAGTTGTCCACACCTCCTCCTTGGAGACATGCCCACATAAAACCTGAGAGGCAACCACGGGCAACCCCGCCACAGATGAGGAGACAAGGGGCTGCACCTGAGGAGCTTGGGGCTGACAAAAAAGAGCCTGGAAGAAGCGCCGAGCCTCTAACTTGAGCACGTCCTCATCCTCACACCAAACCCCGCCAAGCAAGTTGAGGGCATAAACCTTATTCCTCTTACGACGGATGACAGTTTGGGTATGGAAGTACCTCGTGTTACGATCGCCATATTTGATGACTTTCTCTCTAGACTTATGAAACCAAAGCATCTCCTCTTGCTTTAAGGTCTCCTCAAGCTCCTGTTGATGCTGCAACATGGTACACATAAGAGAAGCGAAATCAACTCTCTCAAGCTCGCGCTGGACCCCTCGCAGGCGCCTCTCTAAATTATGCTTCCTCTAAAAAATATTCCCGAACACAGTCTTATTGAACACCACAGATTTCTCCCGGACCTGCCCAAGACTGAGATGCAGCGGTTGCAGACGCTCCCAAGCCGAAGAAACCACTGCCTCATAGGAAGGGTGAGAGATCCACGCAGCCTCAAACCGGAACGGACGGGGCCCCTCCCTTTGAGCATCGCAACGCACCGAATCAAGAGGGGGTGGTGATCAGAGTAATGACGAGCCAGAACCGTTGCCCCACCCTCCGGGAACATGTTCCGCCAAGAAATGTCCATGAAGCACCAATCCAATTTTTTGAGAAGAAGCGGCTCGCCATCCCGCTTTCTAGCCCAAGTGTACCTGTAGCCCGACGACATGATATCCAACATGTTGCAAGCATCCACCATGCGAGCCAACTTATCAGCCCTAGAGGCCAAGAAGGCTCCAAGGTTCTGATCAGAAGGAAGGAGGGACTCATTAAAATCACCAACCATCATCCATGGCTCCATGACACGATGTCGGAGGCCCTTTAAGTACTCCCATCCTTGAGCGCGCTCCGTCGGCGAGGGGCTAGCATACACCCCGGTACAGCACCAAGTGGTAGAGAGCTCAGCTATCCTGGTAGTGATCGCATGAGGCGCAGTCTCAAGAACAGAGAAATTGAAAGTAGCGTTAGCTTGGCGCAAACACCAAATACCACCAGCACGCCTCTAGCCTCTTCAATTGCCACTGGAACATAGCCATTATTTCTCAAAAAATCAGCAACTTTACTATATTGAACCTTAGTCTCAAATAAAAACAAAACTTTCGGGCCGTTAACCCTCAATGCCTCCCGAATGTGCCGCTTCGCCGACGCATTCGTAGCTCCCCTGATATTCCAAGCAAAGACAGAGAAATCCATAAACTCTATCATCATAAACACTGGAATAAGAAGAGGGGAGGGGCAGGCATGCGCTGTGGCTACATGCCTCCCATGACCACCTCGGCATCAGGTGGCTTGTCTTTGGTATTGAGCCCGTTGCTGGTATCATGAGGCTGCTCTTCCATACTTACCAGCGTCCCTGTAGCCGGCGGAGTTTCCATTGGTTTCATCTGAAAAAGCTTACGCGGCACTGTGCTCTTTGGTGTCTTCCTCGATGTGGAAGGCCCTGGCCGTGTAGGTGGGGTCATGATCACTATCCCTGGGTTGCTGCGTCGCCGTTTGGAGGGGGTTAACACTGGTGACAAGGTACCCACTGCAAAAGGAAGGTACCTGATGACCCTATTTGAGTGGTGCTTTTAGGGTCATTTCTTTGTTTGTTTTGAGTCTTTTTGTTGAGTCTCATGTAGTGTTTCATGCATTCTCATGCATTTTTATCTTTCTTTGTGATTTTGCTGTGCTTTGGTAACTTTATAGTTTTATAGGGACTTTTCTTGCATTTTAAGTGAGTTTAGGACTTGCATGGTTTTCCTATTTTTAATTGAAGGTTCTCTTTGCTAATTAACTCTTGAAGCTTCTAGATATCTCCTTTGCTTTTTGCCTAAGTTACCAGGTCTGAAACTGATGAATAAGGAAGGTCAAGAAGCTTGGTGAATTGAAGGGAGGCTTAAAGAGGCTTGAAGAGGAGTTAAAAGGAAGTTCTAAAGGTTTTCCAGCGAAGTCAGAGCGCCTAGGCGTGCTCCATTGGCGCCTAGGCGCCAATTGTTATGTTCCAGGTTTTGGAATTGGCGCCTAGGCATGCTTAATTGGCGCCTAAGAGGCATTGTTTTGAGCTGGAATTGGCGCTCAGGCGCTCTGAATTGGCGCCTGAGCGCCCAGACTCGCCTGGTTTGCCTATAAATTGTTTTTTTTTTACATTTCTCTTTGGACCTTTTGTCAATTTCTCATATTGTAATAAGTTAGAAGAGAGGGTTTGAGTTCTTGAGCTTGAGGAGCTTTCTCTAAGCCTTATGTTCCAGGTTTCATCTTTACTTTCTTGTATGGATTTCATAGCCATGCTTGGCTAAAACCCCTTGTGCTTTGGGTTCTTTGTAAGACTTTGAATGTTTTAGCTTTCATTCCTTTTCTATTCATGTTGTTCTGAGTAAACCCTTGAATCTCACTCCTATGCTTTATCTTTCAAGCTTGAATGCATGCTAGCTTTTTGCTTTTCTATAATCATAACGAAAGTTTGTTGTAGAATTGGGACTTGTTGTGAGATTACCTCTTCTATGCTTGCTACTAGGAATAGAGGAAGGGTTGGGGTTTGTTGGCCTGAATTGCATGCTTAGTGCTTCTTGCAATTGTTTAGGTTGTCAAGGAATTGAGCCTATCTTTTGATTAGAAAGGGTTGTCTTTCCGAGGCATCGATAGATGACTAACTAGGTTAGAACATCAAGGAGAGACTCCGGACTTTTGAGTAGGAAATGTTTGCTAAAACTGAATTAGTTGAGCAAGAACCCAAGGCAATCTCATTTCTGAATTTCAATTGCTTTATTACTTGTTCACTTGTCTTTTACATAACCAAAGAAACAATCAACCTTTAAAACCGAATTTTACTTGCTTTTCAACCTTAAACTTGAATCTTAAACTGACTTTGCAATCTAATTCCCTGAGGTTCAATAATTTAAAACCGGGTAGATTATGTACACTAGCAGATAAACCAACAATAACAAAATTCCACCAGCGACAAGGGAGCGGTTACGGATTGCCCGCGTGATTCCTCTCTCACCTGGCCGTTTAATGCTCCCTTTAATTTTGCCTTACTTGTCGTGACTGGCTTGGATTTTGGCTGAGGAGGCTTTTCTGAATTCAAATTCTGCCTTGACTTTCTGTTTTTAACTTCTGTCCAGCCATCCTCTTTATTACCGTGGGCCCCATTCATGATATTAGCATTAGGTTTTACCCCATGCATCGCCACCGCTGGCGTCCCCTCCTGGTTGTGCGTTTCCACGAGTTGGAGCTTGCCACAACCGTCACAATTGCGGCTCAGGTGGCCTAGCAACCGCATGCATCACAAATCACGTGGATACCCTCAAACTCGACACAGATCCATTGATTCCGAAACCATACTCTCTTGGCCTTTGAACATGGTCAATATATCTATGATCACGAAGCCTTTGAACATGGTCAATATATCTATCAAAACTTGTAAAGCACATTAAAGCACACAATTAAACAAAGTTTCACAAAATCATACTCCTAGTTCTAAAATACACTAAAACACACAAATATAACAAAAACAATAATATCACTAGGATGCCTCCCATGAAGCGCTTGTTTAACGTCAATAACTTGACGCAAAGACTTCTGTGGTGACCATAAACAAGGGTTATAATATAGCCTTTTATGTTTCTTAGGTCGTTTGACTTGAATTTCATATAATTTTCCTTCAAATCTTTTCCAAGTCGAGAAATAGACATTCTTTATCTTTGTTTTCCGATCTAACTCAATTCACCTACATTTAAATCAGATGCCGAGCTATTTACATGTATCTGAATGAATGCAAATTTACAATGATTTGAAGAAGTTGATTCAATGTGCTCATCAAACCTGTCACCAAACACAAAGTTTATATGCTTAACATTAAGAATTTCATCATTGCATTGGTGATGTGATATGCTATAAAAATCTTCAACGCTGACCTCATCCTCTTCATGTTTTAGCTTTAGAGGGCTTGAATGAATCAGTAATTGGTGAAGGGTTTGATCCCTTTCTTCTTTATTTTATTTTTCCTCTTCTTCCCTACTTTCGTCCACGTATGCTTCAACCATACCTCTTTCATGGTCAGCTACCATATTAGCTAGCTTCCCCATTTGATCCTCTAAGTTCGTGATGGAAACCTCTATATTCCTTTGATTCATCATTGAAAATTACATGAATTGAACCAAGGTATCTTCGAGCTTGGAAATCCTATCATCTTCAGGGGGATAGTATGTGTGAGATGGTTGATACATTTTGAAAAGGTAGTGATTCAAAAGCTTGTTGTTGCTCTCCCCTAGAACTAGCTAACTATTACAAGAGATCAGTAACAACAAGGAAACTTAAACTAAAAACAAAAACTATAAACTATATTTACAATCATTCAAGACAGAAAACTTTTACAATGCAATTAGTATTGGCACACCACCCCAGCAATGACGCCAATTTGACGAAAGATATTTTACCAGTATACTTTTGAATCTCTCAAGACTCAATTGTAGTATATTAAACGGTTTTCTAGATCCACAAGGAGGTGTAATACTTATGTCGTTCAATAGTTAACAAACATAAATGATGGTTTCACAAAGAGATTGATTGTTTGTTTGAACATGAAAATAAATGAAAAGCAAGTAAACTAATGGAGAAACAACAGGTATGAGAATTTTTTGGGATTAGATTCCATTCTAGTGATTCAAATAGAAACCAAGCCTAAGAATATGATTCATCTACACTAATTTAACCCTACTTCATCGATGTCTCACATGAGTGGATAACAATAACTTTCTAATCCTAAACATTGATGTCTCACATGATTAAGAAAGATAGTTATCATGAAGTACAAACATAACTCTATGTCTAGCAATTAGGATTAGTAGGTGATTAACTCTAGTTCAAACTCAAAAAATTGTAGTCGAATCACACAAAATATCCTAGATGATCAATCTAAGATATAACATAAACATTAGGAGAAAAACCACTAAGTCATAGACAAAGAGCATGAAGAAGAAGAAAGAAGAATCAAATGATCTGCGATGTCTCGTCGTCGAGTCTGGCACCCAAGATTCCTCTCCAGCCTCCTAAATTTTCTCCCTTGTTTCTCTCTCTCTAAAAGTGATCTCTTCTCTCCTCTAAATGTGTTAGATTTTGAAGAAGATTTGGAAAATCCCATTTAACGGGGTGCTAGCTACCCTACTCTTGCTTCGCATCAAGTAAATTTCTAAGCTAGAGTGCATTTCTTTAGAAGTGGTTTTCCTCCTCTAGCTTAACATTAGCACTCGTGCTAAGCTAGAGGGGCCTTCAAAACCGGTCAACATGCATTGCCCCATTCTGGCTTATCATCAGGTACAAAGCTAACCCAGAATGTTCTTTTTATCAATCAACATGCACTGCCCCATTTTGGCTTAGAATCAGGTGCAATGCTGCGCCAAAACCTTCTTTTTTCTAAATTATATCATTTTAGTATTTTGCTTCTTTCTTACATCAACAAACTTAAAATTAAACACATATTGTAGTTACAATTCAACATATTATAACGAAAACTATATATATACAAATTCTAACTAAGAAAAGTAAATTTGATGGCAAATCTAAATGATTAACAAAAGATAAGTATGACTAGGTAAAATTGACACTTATCATATGATAATGATGAAGGTTATGGTGATAAGGATGATGTGGTTTGCACATGGAGAGGGATGCTTAAGAAGTAGGTGGCGGTGGCATTTAAGATTTTGGTCAAGAGAACATGTTCCGGGTTTGGGTTATTGGTGCTTAAACTATGAACTTTTTGCTCTGATGGGAGGAACCTACTCCATTTTTCAAGTATATTGGTTCCAAAGATCTAAAATTTCTTCTTCTTTTGGGTTTATGGCTGGGTTTGATTTTGGGCTTTATTGCAGAGAATGTGATCATGACAGGGTAGGGGAAGGTTGTGGTGGCTGGGAAAATTCGAGCAAGACTCAATTTGTGTTTGAGCCATACTTGAGGAGAATTATTTTAGGTTTATAGGTGTGTTCTGAAATAATGATGCTTGCATTTTTTAGAACTCAAGTTGGCCTTTTTCATGGAGATTGATGTTTGGAGTTAGGGTTTGTAGTTTGTGGTTGCTTTTTTTAGTTATGTCGATTTTTTTTTTGGATTTGTTGAATGATTTTTTTTTAAGAATGTTGGAAAAGTTGATGACTATGGTTTATTATTATTATTATTATTATTATTATTATTATTATTATTATTATTATTATTATTATTTTTTCCTTTGGTACAAGTGGAAAAGAACAACGCATAAAAAAGACCAAACAACAAAAAAAGCGGGCAAAACGACTGAAACTAAAGTCTCCCAAATAAGACTCCCAGTGCATTAGCCATCAACAACACTCCTAAACCCGGCAACGATGAAGCAATAAACACAAAGGACTCCTCCTAGTACGCGCCGTATTTGGCCAAAAAATCAGCTCAAGCACTTTCTTCTCTTAACGTATGGGTCACCTCCACCTGTCAGGGCCATCATAGCATATCCTTAATATCCCAGATGAGCGAAGTATATATGCGATGGTAGGAAGCTCTTAACCTGCAAAACATCCAACATCAACTTTCATTAAACACGTGATACTATCACATAACTCTAGTAATTTAGCATCACTACACTCAACACCTCTTGCACATTAATCACTCTTTTATTAATCACACTACACAAATACCCCTTATACGTCCCTAACAGTAACCTAACAACATTACTTGTATTAAAAACAGAACTGAACAACCTTGTGAAAAAAAGAACAGTGATAGTGCTTCATAAACCAGAATGTTCACTTTTTCTTTACCTTCACCAATCACCATTGCACAGTGACAATGCTTCCTTAGCAAAGACGATGAGCCACATAAACAACCTAGCAAGACCACAGAAAACGTGTATCTGGTGCAACGCTTCCCTCGGACGAGTGTGGCTTAGCCATGGCCCATGATACACAACTCCACTTCGCACACACCCACCCAGTCACCCACAAAAACTTCCGATAAACGTTGGTGCTTTCCATCATTTTGCTTTTCTTCTTACCGTGAGACTTGGCTTAGTGTTTTGACTGTTTTCACAATTTTCATTGATATTAATTATTGAACACAGGTACTGCATGATGTAGCAATTGGCAAGATTATCTTCGTGTTGGAATGCATAACTGCATATATTACTTCCACTTTTCAATTGCTCAAGCTATTTATAATTCCCTCTTACAAGGAACCAATTTTCTTTTAAAGTTTGTGATCAGGTCAAATATCAAATAAACATAAAAATTAGATCATAGTTTTGACAAAATACTAAACTCTAGTTGTTGGTATCATTAAGTTAGTATATGGTATTGACAACTAGTAATCTCGTCCTCACCTAGTATTTATAAACCTGGATATAGTTTCATATTTTCACCAAATCCAGGCTTGTTATATACGAAAGCATGACTCAATTCTCACAATTGTCTTACGAAGTTAAAGTAGAACACCTAAAATGACAAGAAAAGTGAGAAAATGGCCATTGACATGCCGCTTACACAGAAATTGTTTCTTACTATAGGACTGATTACTGATCATTAGAGTATGCATATGAAGAAGCTCAACTGCCTATCTACCATTGGTATAGAGTGGATACCCAAGCAACGGCATGCGATTCAAACAGGAGAAAAACTTCATACATAGCCATTTATGTATCATCCACAAACTACATTAATGAACAGAATTACAGAAGAGAAGCTCAAGCCATGTCGGAACATATCAATCCCTCCTCTTCTTCTTACTCTCATTTTTCTCAGCTGAATTCTTCAACTGTAAAAGAAAATAGAAACTTAGTTAATACCTCCATTTCATCAGGAGAATATAAAAGAAAGAACCAAGAAGCATATAAAAAAGACATCGAGTCCAACTCACCATTATAATGAGAATCCGCACAAAAATTGCAGCCAAATCAGTGAACAGGGTCAATGCATGCTTCACATAATCCAAGTCACCAAAGTGAGCCCTCTCTATTATTTCTTGGGTGTCTACTATAATGTAGCCAACGAACACCAAAAGCCCAAAATACAACTACAAAGTTGCAAATAAAACCCCATAAGATACTGTATAATAAGCATAAAAATGTATGACAAAGCATTTGAACATATAACACAGATTTCTTCTAGGGGCAGCAGAGTAGCAACAATAATAGCAAGGTCGCTTACCTCAAACTTAAAAAGTGCTGTTGAACCCCCAAAGACAGAGGAAGCAAAGTGCAGCCACATGAGAATAGACAACCCAGAAGAGAGCAAGCCACCAAGGTAGAGGTATTCCCTACGCCTTGCAACCAAAGCTGCCGCTGAGAAACAGGCAAAGGCCAAGGAAGTTGCCACAAATGCGCTGAAGATAACGCTGAAAGGATGCAAGAAAAATATCACAAAATCATCCAAAACACAGCAACATGAGCCACTACCATCACAAAATATTAACTTCAGGAAAGGTTAGGAGGGTAGGGTAGAAATAAATAAAGTGAAAAGAACTCATATTGCAGTTAAATAAAACAAATCCTTAAGTAATAGTTTACTAACCACACCATCAACATGAGGCAATGGAGTATTAAACACACAATGAGGCATTTATAAAGGTAATATACACCGGCTAATTACACTTCCCGCATGAATATAACCAACTGCTGTTTAGCCAGAATCAGAAGAAACTTGCTAGCTATATCAAATGAGCTTCGAGTGTTCGTGTGTTTTTCACTTGGGGCTACATGGGATGATGGGAATTCTAAATCCGACATTCCAAAGTTAAAAAAAAAAAACATTTTCTCAAAGGGAAAATTGGATAACGGGAAAGGACTTTCACATTCAAGATTCAACCTAACTGAAACAATTTGCTAAACCAACACATAATTTCAAAACCAAAGTCAGGCCTTCCTCATTGAGAAGGGGAAAACAAACAAACAGAGAAGAAATGAAACACACTAAGCAATACTCTTTCTCCCTTTCTCTCCGTTCGATGGAAAAGGCGTAGGGATTTCAGTATAGAGAAGTTGGGTGTAAGAACAATCGGACCAACAACTAAACTTCTAAAAATCACTTCTCCTCCCCAAAAGCTACTCTCACTGCGTGCTTGAATTCATAGTTAAGCATTTTAGAATTACTTCTTCTCCACCCCAACCGGGCGTAATTTCTCCCAAAATCACTTCTCCACACACATTAACACTACTCATTACAGAAATACACCATAAATTCAAATCCAACTGACTTTTTCACAACCCAATTTTACACCCTTACATTGAAAGTAGAAACCTATCTTTCTATTTGTGTCCCATCACCTCACACTCTTTGGGCTATCAATAAAAAATGTAGACTCACAACCAAATTCCAAAATAAAATGAGCACGTGCGTACCTAGGATCAATGGCAAGAGCCACATCAATCAAAGGCCCAATGGAAGCACCCTGAAACATTGCCGAAGACAACAACAGAGACACCCTCTTCCGCTGCAAATCACAGAACAAACAAACAATCAAAAATCACAACCAAACAAACCACAAAACACAAGGTAGAATCGCCAAATCATACCTCTTCAGAAGGAGGCGTGGAAAGAAACCAAATCATGCTTCCAATGGACGCCACCGTAGTGAGAAAACCTCCAATGTTCCACAGCACATGAAGGTACACACCAACAGCAGAAGCAGCCACAGCGACACATAGCGTAAAATAAACCTGCAAATACAATCAATCAATCAATCAATCAATCACGCGGTTCCGATTCATCGATAATTCATCAATTTCGGAAGGTTAATTACCTGCTTGATGTGATTCTGAACGATCGGAGAAATCTCGCGGAAGTTTTTGAGAGAATCGTAACTCCAGCGATGGCTTGTTGAAGAAGATTGGGAATCGAAGAATGAAGTGAAAGCGTCCATTGCGTTGTTGATTGATCGATCAAGCCAAGAATCGCAGAACAAAACAGAATTGAATAACGAGAAAGGGTAGAAGATGGTAGCTATTTATAGGCGCGTGGAGGGTTTGGCTCCCGCGAGATTTCTAGTTTGTTCTAGGTGGATCCGTGATATGAGCGCGTTGACATTATCGCATTCTCGTGACATGGAATTAGATAGGATGTGAATAATATTTTTGGAGTTTCACAACCAATGAGATTTCTCCTTTTATCCACGTATGAAATTATTACATTACATTAATTTAATATGATAAAAAATTTGGAAAAAAACATGTGCTTCTCCCAACCGCTAGGATTGATATTTTGTATCTCGGTCGATGTTAATACTTAAATTTCAAAACTAAGTGCGGAGAAAAGCATGGAATGTATTGTTATTTAAATGCGAATTGTTAGGATCATCTTGAAATGTCGACTATTAAGCAGGGATGGATACACCTGGAAGAATATGAGGGCAAGTGAGGGTAAGAGTATATGGTTATTTATATTCCCTTTCTTAAAATACGCTCTCACTTGTCTTACATTGTTAAATGTTATCACTTAAGTAGTAAATACATGGTTTTTAATGGCCCTCTTTGGTAAAAAATATTTTTCTCTTGTGTCCGCTTTGGTAAAAAATGTCATCACTTCTAATAGTACATGTTAATTTTTTTTGTTACGAATTATAAATATATATTGCCCTAAAAAATCATTAAATTTATCCATCACTACTATCAAGATTAACTTAAGTGGTAAGTCTTAAGAACTAATGGGGCATAGCCCCTCATTGTAAAAAAAAAAAAAAAAGAAAGAACTAGTAAAAAGAGTTAAGTCATGAGTGTTATTCCATAGTGTAAATTTTGCTGGATTATTCGAAACACAAGCTCTAAATACCATCTTAAAATGGTAATGGCTATGAACGGCTCAAATGCAAGCCTTCATGACTATTTTAAGGACCAACTGTTGGCCCAATATTTTGGCCCAAGAAAGAAAAAACGCATCCGGCCCAAAGCATACAAGGTGGTCGAATTTAGACTAAAGAAGGGAAAGGAAAAATGCACCAAGTTAAAGGAGCAGTCGAATTCGACAATAGGAGCCATTGCTACAAACAGGGGCACATTTAACATGTGCAGCATTGACCAAGTCAGATCCTCACCACGTTGGTGAGACACGTGGCCAGGAAGCGGTTGAAGCAGTTGAGGCCCACGACCTCCACCACCGCACAAAGAACTCCCGGAACCAACTGCAGATCGTGGGGAGAAGGGATTAGACCCACTAACCCATTCAAGAAGAAGAAGAAAACCGCCAAGGATATGCTCTATAAATGGGAGAATTCAAGTCAGAAAAGAGGTTCCCAACTCAACTCTGACAAATTCACTAAAAAGCTCTAATGTCCGCATCAATGAGACTCGAAGAGCAAGACGTGATGATGAAGGAGTATGTTGCAGAACCAAATGTTTATCTTTACTACGTTTAAGCTTGTCATGTTATTTGTTAATTTCCTGGGATTCACCAGTTCTGTTGTTTAATTTCTTGTCGAAATTTACATTCCTTGCAGTTTCTTTGTCACTTTGTCACACTTTGATCTTCATGTAATTGATCCTTATTTAATGAAATCCAGTTTTCTTTTGAACCGATCATCATTGTCGAAAAATATCAACTCACACACAACACTTTGGCAAGACGTTTTCCCAAAAGGACCCTGAATCTAAACTTCCTTTAGTCGAACTAAGAGGATATTTGTTTACCAAAAATCACCATAAACAAATTGGCACGCCCAGTGGGACCGTTTTTGTGAAAACTAAGTTTTACAGAAGCGTTTGTGTGTTTGGTCTATTTTATTGCATGATATCTGGTAGTTGTTACTTGTCTTGATTGTGATTTACGTTTTATATGCACCTGAGAAGTGGTAAGACCGTAAGTATGGCAAGCAATCGAGGAAGAACCTCTCCCCAAGGGTCTAACGTGGGTAACCAGAACAGCCCCGGGGGAAGTAGCGGTAACAATAATGAAGAAGTGTCTACTGGGATGGGGCCTGGCACCACTATGCCAACCCAGAACGTGGCAATTTCTGCAGTTGCAGAAATGCCTATATCTACATCAGTGCAGGCACAACTTGTTCCAACGGTTACAAGGGGAGACATGCCTTATGGTATGCCTACATCTATAATGCAGGGCATACAAGGCACGTATTCGACGTTCCCTGAGAATGTTCCCCCATTTAGCATACCCCCCTTTGGGGCAAATGGGACAATGCTAAACTTAGGGAGTCGAGTTAGTCCTCCTGGCCCTATTCCTGGGTCTAGTTCACAAATTTATTTGTCTACAGGTATGAACACTGGTTCACTTCAAGCCATTAGGCAGCTAGTAGATGATAGTAACCATGAAATGGTTAACATGCTATCTCGCCAGATAGGTGAAATAATTAACCCCGTGCTCCAAAATAATAATGCCAATAATCAGCATTTGGCACGTCAGATGGATCGTTTGGCTACAGCCCTAGGGGCACCAGTCGAAATTCAACCGGCACCAGGGGTTAATCAAATCTCATTGCCTAACCATGTCCCGCTCCTGTGCGCTATCAAGCGCCACAACACCAAGATATGGGGGCAAACCCTTTGTTCAGGGGAAACGAGGCAGTGCAACCACCATTGCAAAATGTGTATATGGTAAACAGGGAAGAACACGCTGATGGTGTGCTAGAAAGAATTCGACACCAGAACGCTGGGGGCAACAAAAGGTTGCTGCTGTAGTGGAACAATTATTGAATCAACATGGCTTCAACGTGGGTTTCGCTAATAGACCCCATTTTGTGTCGGCCTTTACAGAAGAAGTTCTCGAATCAGAACTTCCTCGAGGCTGGAAGGTCCCCAAATTCACTAAGTTCTCTGGGGATTCAGGAGAGTCTACTGTAGAACACATAGCCTGGTACCAAATCGAAGCAGGGGACTTAGCCATCAATGAAAATTTAAAAATGAAGTACTTCCCGAGTTCTTTAACTAAGAATGCGTTTACCTGGTTCACCACCCTCGCCCCGAGGTCAGTCCATACATGGGCTCAATTGGAAAGAATTTTCCATGAACAATTCTTTAGGGGAGAGTGCAAGGTGAGTTTGAAAGATTTGGCTAGTGTCAAAAGAAAGCCAGCAGAGTCCATTGATGATTATCTAAACAGGTTTAGGATGCTTAAATCGCGATGTTTCACTCATGTCCCTGAACACGAGCTAGTTGTCTTAGCCGCTGGTGGTCTAGAGTATTCTATTAGAAAGAAAATCGATATTCAATATATTCGAGATATGTCTCTACTCGCAGACAGAGTGAGGCACATCGAATTACTAAAGGCTGAAAAGTCTGAAGAAAGGGCCAAGACTACTAAGTGGCCAAAGAAGGAAAAAGTAGCGTACATAGACACTGATCCAGTGTGTCAAAGTCCATGTGTTTATCGAGAAGTCCCTGCGGACGTCGACTTAAATGATGTCAACCTGACTGAGCTCCAGCCAGGCGATCCTTACGTTTGTAAGGCATTGAAACCACATGAAAACAAACTTGGGGAAGAAAACCCTAAGAACACGATTCCTGCTGTGAAAACTTATACTTTTGATGTGACCAAATGTGATGCCATTTATGATATACTTGTGTCTGATGGTTTGCTTGTGGTCCCTAAAGACCAAAAGCTTCCTTCTCTTGAACAAAGGAAAGGGAAGAAATATTGCAAATATCACAACTTTTTTGGTCATTGGACCTCACAGTGTGTTCGTTTCAGGGATCTTGTGCGGGGGGCATTGGATTCAGGAAGACTCAAGTATGATGAAAAAGCCAAAGGCCAAATGAAGATTGACTCTGATCCGTTGCAGGTAGCTGATGCCAACTATGTGGAACCTTTCTACATTGGCATGGTCGACATTTCTAACCCTCGGGGAGGCAAAGGAGGAAAACACTGCTGTCGCGGAACCAGAGGTCGAGAAAGAGGTGAGCTTAGAGGAAGTTTACCCCAAGGCCGGAGAAACTCTTGTTGAGTTTTTATCCCGGAGCAAGGATGGCGAGAAAGAAGTCATGTTGTGCCCTCGATGCAGTGCCGTCTTCGACAAGTCTGCAGCCAAAGCCTACCAAGATTCTGAAATGAAAAGACATTATCAGAACAAAGTGCCTGTGTCTAGAAGGCTGAAATATCCCCACGAGGAGTGGGTTGAGAGAGGCCAGGAACTCGATGGCCATAAAGACCAAAAGTCGAGAAGTAAAGACAAGACTTACGTCCCTGATGCTGGGTTACCAAAAAACCAATGGTTCAGGCCAGCACCTCCAAGGCCAAAACAACACCAAAAGTGGCAGAAAATCGACTTGGGCCAGGGATCCTCTTACATCAACAATTAGCGCGTGTCGTGAAGCTACTCCTTTGGCTCTGGAAACTACTATACTCCTGAACAAATGACCAGAACTCAGTTCAGACGTTTCCTGAGGAAAAGGAAAGCGGAAAAGGAAAGACGTGGCAAGTTCCGTTCATTATGGGACATAAAGCCAGAAGACAACCCTCGCAATGAACCTAGTGTGGCGTCGATTATCAATCAGCTGGACCACGCCATCAAACAAGGAACAACTGTGCCACCAAACCCGGCCAAAGAAAAGGGGAAAGATGCTGTTGAAGATGAGGATGAAGACATGCTCGAAGATTTCGACGACAGCGATGGAGAAGACCTCAATATCATTTGCATAGTGTCTATCTTACCTGTAGAATTCGATAGAATCTCAGAGGTTACTGAAAGCGAGGAAGATTACTATGTCGAGGAAGAACCAGATGACAACCCTTTGTGTTATTATGTGATGCAGAGAGGATCTGTCGAGGATGAGAGAGCTATTTTCCAGAGGCCAACCGAGCAGATGAAGAGCCATTTGAAACCATTATTTGTTTGGGCCAAAGTCGAGGAGAAAGGAGTTAATAAAGTCATTGTCGACGGAGGAGCTGCAATCAACCTGATGCCTGGGTTTATGCTCAAAAAGTTGGGTAAAACTGAAGCAGACCTAATCCCACATGATATGAAGGAAAGACAGGTTCTTCCCTGGGGGCAATCATGCTGAATATAACTGTAGGAACGGTGGCCCGCTCTACATTGTTCATTGTGGTTCCTTCAAAGGCCAATTACAATTTGCTGCTGGGAAGAGAATGGATTCACGGCGTGGGGGCAGTGCCCTCGACTTTGCACCAACGTATATCCATTTGGAAATCTGATGGGGTCGTCGAAAATGTACAAGCAGATCAAAGCTATTATTTAGCAGAGACAGGTTACGTTAGCAAGAAGAATTTCGAGAAGAGCCTAGCCACAATTGCTCCTTTGGACACAGTGGCCAATCAATATTTTAATCCATACTCAGAGTACTCAGTGACATTGGATCCCATCCGGGGGCTAAACCTCAATGAAGCATGCAAACCTGATGCCATGAGTGGATGGCACAGCGATGAAGAAAAAGATGCCATTACTGAGTGGCAGAATAATGGTAAAGATGATTAATTCGAGCATAGCTCAAATTTCGGCTTACGCAGCCGAAAACAAAATAAGAACGGCCTTAGAGGCCGAGAGAATGACCAAAGAAATGGCTATTGATGAAGCTAATGTCTCAATTCTGCCTGTCGAAGTGACACCTCAGGAGGAGGCAACAACAAATAAGGATAGCACGCGCTTGGAAGAAGACGAGCAGAGTGTCGAAGAATTTGAAGATCTCCGCAATTTGAGGCTGGATTGCATCTATGACGATAGCCCATTGGGTTTCGAGAAACCAGTAATCGATGTTTCCAAGAAAATGGAAGCACAGGATCCTTTGGAAGAAGTGGACTTGGGTGATGGCTCAGAGAAGAAACCAACATACATCAGCGCTCTCATTGACCCGGAGTTAAAGGATAGGATGGTGAAATTACTCAAGGAGTTCAAAGACTGTTTTGCTTGGGATTACGATGAGATGCCAGGACTTAGTCGCGAACTGGTGGAACTGCAGTTACCCATCAAAGAAGACAAGAAACCAGTCAAGCAATTACCCAGGAGGTTCCATCCAGATGTGTTGGTAAAAATCAAGGAAGAAATCGAAAGGCTCCTCAGGTGCAAATTTATCAGAACAGCTCGATATGTGGATTGGTTAGCCAACGTGGTCCCAGTGATCAAGAAGAATGGAAAGATGAGGGTTTGCATTGACTTTCGCGATCTTAATGCTGCCACTCCAAAAGATGAATACCACATGCCTATTGCTGAGATGATGGTGGATTCAGCTGCTGGTCACGAATACTTAAGCTTGTTGGATGGTTATTCAGGCTACAACCAAATCTTCATAGCAGAAGAAGATGTGTCGAAGACAGCTTTTCGATGTTCTGGTGCCTTGGGGAGTGGGTGGTCATGCCATTTGGGTTGACAAACGCTGGTGCGACCTACCAAAGGGTAATGAATACCATTTTTCATGATTTTATTGAAACTTTCATGCAGGTTTACATTGATGATATTGTGGTGAGATCCCCATCAAGGGATGACCATTTATCCCATCTGAGGAAATCCTTTGAGAGGATGAGGAAATATGGCTTAAAGATGAACCCCCTTAAATGTGCCTTTGGTGTTATTGCAGGTGATTTTTTGGGTTTTGTGGTGCATAAAAAGGGCATCGAGATCAACAAAAACAAAGCTAAAACCATTCTCGACACAAGTCCGCCGACCAGCAAGAAGCAACTACAATCGTTACTGGGGAAGATTAACTTCCTGAGGAGATTCATTACCAACCTTAGTGAGAAGACCAAGTCATTTTCCTCGCTTCTTCGACTAAAGAAGGAAGATGTGTTCCGCTAGGAAGCAGAGCACCAAAAGGCATTCGATGAACTCAAAGAGTACCTGTCCAACCCACCTGTAATGGTACCACCCATCAGGGGGAAGCCAATGAAGCTGTATATCTCTGCCACAGATGAAACCATTGGAAGCATGCTGGCTCAAGAAGGTGAAGATGGCAACGAAAGGGCCATATTTTACTTGAGTAGGGTGTTAAATGGCGCAGAAACTCGATACACCATGATCGAGAAATTGTGTTTATGCTTGTACTTCTCTTGTGTAAAGATGAAATATTATATAAAGCCAATCGATGTAATGGTTTTTTTCTCATTATGATATAATAAAGCACATGTTATCCAAACCAATCTTGCATAGTCGAATTGGTAAATGGGCTTTGGCCCTAACCGAATATTCACTAACTTATGCCCCATTAAAAGCAATTAAGGGGCAAGTAGTTGCTGATTTCTTAGCGGATCATACTTTGCCTAAAGAAATCGTAACTTACGTGGAAGTTATATTTCGACGGTTCCAGCCATAAAAATGGAACCGGGATCGGGATGTTCATAATGTCCCCGCAAGGCATCCCCACTAAGTTCAAATTTAGGATCAAGGATAATTGCTCAAACAATGAAGTTGAGTATGAGGCATTGATATCAGGCCTCGAGATCTTGCTAGCTCTGGGGGCAAAGAACGTTGTCGTAAAAGGAGATTCTGAGTTGGTGATAAAGCAACTCACCAAGGAATACAAATGTGTTAGCGAAAATCTAGCCAGATATTATGTAAAAGCGAATAATTTGTTGGCTAAATTCGACGATGTTGGAATAGGTCACGTTCCTAGGATAGACAAACAAGAAGCCAATGAATTGGCGCAAATTGCTTCCGGGTACATGATAGATAAACTGAAACTGAAAGAGTTGATTAAGATCAAAGAAAAGCTGAGCCCTTCCGACCTCGACATTATGGTTATCGATAACCTGACCCCCAATGATTGGAGAAAGCCAATCGTCGAATACTTGCAGAATCCAGTGGGGGCAACTGATAGAAAAGTCAAGTATAGGGCTTTAAGTTACACTATCTTAGGTAATGAATTGTTCAAAAAGAACGTTGATGGCTTATTATTGAAATGTCTAAGCGAAGATGACGCATTCATAGCCGTATCAGCTGCTCACGATGGACTGTGCGGTGCTCACCAAGCAGGGGCAAAGATGAAGTGGATTCTGTTTAGGCAAGGGTTGTACTGGCCAACTATCATGAAAGATTGCATCGAATACGCAAAAGGTTGCCAAGAGTGTCAGAAACATTCCGGAATCCAACATGTGCCAGCTAGCGAATTGCACTCCATTATCAAGCCATGGCCTTTTAGGGGATGGGCAATAGACTTAATTGGCGAGATCCACCCACCCTCATCAAGGCAGCACAGATATATCATTGTGGCAGTCGACTATTTCACTAAATGGGTTGAAGCCATTCCACTACAGAACGTGATTCAAGAAACGGAAATCGAGTTTATACAAAACCATATCGTGTATCGATTTGGATTACCAGAGTCAATCACGACGGACCAAGGCACGGTGTTCGTGGGACGCAAAGTGGCGGCCTTTGCAGAATCCTGGGGGATCAAACTCTTAACCTCGACCCCTTACTACTGTAAGATCAAGTTTTGATCTAGTAGTACAACTCTATGTTTTGATGATTACAAGTTAACCTTTTGATATGAACAATTGTGGTACTCTAACGTGTTTTTCTGAGTGTGCTATTTACAGGCTCTGACCCTGACTCAATTTCACACAAATCAGAAGCACTGTGTATAAAGGGTAACCCAAGCAACGCTTTCGCATTCACCATGTTCAGTATGAACAGTGGAAAAGCTTCAGAAGATCTGAAGCTATACAAACTCTGATGAGGACTCAGTCGCTAGAAGCTCTGATGATCCAGAAGTTCTGACAACCAAGAAACACTGAAGGTTCAGATGTTCCGATGGTGTAGAAGACTCTGAAGATCCAGAAGCTGAATAGTGGAAACTCTGAAGTCCAGAAGCAAGAAACTCTGAAGGCCATGTTCTTCCCTCTGAGTTCAGAATCAGAAGATACAATGGTCAGAGGATCTGTGCTATCCCTCTGACTCTGATCAACCGGCTTCACAAGTTCCAATACGAAGCATTCCTCTGATCAGAAGTCTCCTAGGTTAAAAGGTCAAGTCGCTATCCAAGTACAAAAGCAAGTGTACCTTCCTGACGACCTACCTAACGTTCTCAGCCACAGCAGAAGCTGGATTTTCCAGAACTGCCCTCCAACGGTAGCATTTCCCATGCAACGCTCAACCCTAATCCTTGGAGTATATATAGAGGCTGAAGATTGAAAGAAGCGGCTAGACTAGAGAAGAAAAGAAAAAATATACAAGAAGCAATACACACGCGCAAGATATACTCTAAGCTTTCTTTCATCTTGTAATTTATTTTAGTTTACACTCAGCTTATTCAGAAGCAAACCCTTGTAAACACCAACCTCAAACAGTTGTTTGATTTTCCTTTAGGAGATCAAGGTTGATCGGATCCTAGAGAAGACTAAGAGAGTGAATCTTAGTGTGAGCTAAGTCAGTGTAATTGTTAGTCACTTGTAGGTTTCAAGTGCAGTTGTAACTCTTACCTGATTAGTGGATTGCCTTCATTCTAAGAAGGAAGAAATCACCTTAACGGGTGGACTGGAGTAGCTTGAGTGATTTATCAAGTGAACCAGGATAAAATCCTTGTGTGCTTTTCTATCTCTATCTTTTGCACTTAGTTCTCGAAAAGATTTGTTAAAATCTTTAAGGTGGTAGTTTTGTACTGAAAACGTTATTCAAACCCCCCCTTTCTACCGTTTTTCATACCTTCAATTGGTATCAGAGCGCAAGTTCTGATTACCACACCTAACAGTGTTCAGTGATCCGGGCCGGTGTGAAAAACAATGGCTGCCACCACCAGTGAAACTCAAAGAGATGGTTACAACGCAAAGCCTCCTATGTTCGATGGTCAAAGGTTCGAATATTGGAAAGATAGACTGGAAAGTTTCTTTCTGGGTTTCGATGCAGATCTCTGGGATATTATTGTGGATGGCTATGAGCGTCCAGTTGATGCAGATGGCAAAAAGATCCCAAGGTCAGAGATGTCTGCAGATCAAAAGAAGCTGTACTCACAACATCATAAAGCAAGAGCAATTCTTCTAAGTGCTATCTCCTATGAGGAGTACCAGAAGATTACAGATCGTGAGTTTGCTAAAGGCATTTTTGATTCTCTGAAGATGTCTCATGAAGGAAACAAGAAAGTCAAAGAATCAAAGGCATTGTCTTTGATCCAAAAGTATGAATCCTTCATCATGGAGCCAAATGAGTCCATTGAAGAAATGTTCTCCAGATTTCAACTGCTTGTAGCTGGCATACGTCCTCTCAACAAGAGCTACACAACAAAAGATCACGTCATAAGGGTCATCAGGTGTCTTCCTGAAAGTTGGATGCCTTTGGTGACTTCAATAGAGCTCACGAGAGATGTTGAGAATATGAGTTTAGAAGAACTCATCAGCATTTTGAAATGCCATGAGCTGAAGCGCTCAGAGATGCATGATCTGAGGAAAAAGTCCATAGCCTTGAAATCCAAATCTGAAAAGGCTAAGGTTGAGAAGTCAAAGGCTCTTCAAGCTGAAGAAGAAGAATCTGAAGAAGCATCAGAAGATTCTGATGAAGATGAGCTGACTCTGATCTCCAAGAGACTCAACCGCATCTGGAAGCACAGGCAGAGCAAGTTCAAAGGCTCTGGAAAGGCAAGAGGAAAGTCTGAATCCTCAGGTCAGAAGAAGTCATCAATCAAGGAAGTCACTTGCTTTGAGTGCAAAGAATCAGGGCACTACAAAAGTGACTGTCCAAAATTGAAGAAGGACAAGAAGCCAAAGAAGCACTTCAAGACCAAGAAGAGTCTGATGGTGACATTCGATGAATCAGAGTCAGAGGATGTTGACTCTGATGGTGAAGTCCAAGGACTCATGGCTATTGTCAAAGACAAAGGAACAGAGTCAAAGGAAGCTGTTGACTCTGACTCAGAATCAGAAGGAGATCCAGACTCTGACGATGAAAATGAGGTATTTGCTTCCTTCTCTACCTCTGAACTGAAACATGCTTTGTCTGATATCATGGATAAGTATAACTCCTTGTTGTCTAAGCATAAGAAGCTGAAAAAGAACTTATCTGCTGGTTCTAAAACTCCTTCTGAACATGAGAAAATCATATCTGATTTGAAAAATGATAACCATGCTTTAGTTAATTCTAACTCTGTGCTTAAGAATCAAATTGCAAAGTTAGAAGAAGTTATTGCCTGCGATGCCTCTGATAGTAAGCATGAATCTAAGTATGAAAAATCTTTTCAAAGATTCCTGGCTAAAAGCGTAGATAGAAGCTTAATGGCTTCAATGATCTATGGTGTAAGCAGAAATGGAATGCATGGCATTGGCTATTCTAAACCAATTAGAAATGAGCCTTCGGTGTCTAAAGCTAAATCCTTGTATGAATGCTTTGTTCCCTCTGGTACCATATTGCCTGATCCTGTACCTGCTGAAGTTGCTAAAAACCCTCTTAAAAAGGGATCTTTCTCTATGACTAAATATCATGCAAATATTCCTTTAAAATATCATGTTGAAACACCCAAGGTGATCAGAACCTTTGGGGTAACTAACAAAAGAGGACCCAGAAAGTGGGTACCTAAGGACAAGATTATCTATGTTGCAGATATCCTTGATAGCTCCACTGAAACACCAATCATGGTATCTGGACAGTGGATGCTCGCGTCACATGACGGGAGAAAAGCGTATGTTCCGAGAGCTGAAACTTAAGCCTGGAGGCGAAGTTGGCTTTGGAGGAAATGAAAAGGGTAAAATTATTGGTACTGGTACTATTTGTGTAGATAGTAGTCCATGCATTGATAATGTTTTATTGGTAGACGGCTTAACACATAACTTATTGTCTATAAGTCAATTAGCTGACAAGGGTTATGATGTTATATTCAATCAAAAGTCCTGCCGGGCTGTAAGTCAGATCGATGGCTCTGTTCTGTTTAACAGCAAGAGGAAGAACAACATTTATAAGATCAGATTATCTGAGTTGGAGGCTCAGAATGTGAAGTGCCTTCTGTCTGTTAATGAAGAGCAGTGGGTATGGCATAGACGGTTAGGGCATGCCAGTATGAGAAAGATTTCTCAGCTGAGCAAGCTAAACCTTGTCAGGGGCTTACCCAATCTGAAGTTCGCTTCAGACGCTCTTTGTGAAGCATGTCAGAAAGGCAAATTCACAAAAGTCCCTTTCAAGGCAAAAAATGTTGTCTCAACCTCAAGGCCGTTAGAACTTCTGCATATCGACCTGTTTGGACCAGTGAAAACTGAGTCTATAGGTGGCAAGAGATATGGGATGGTTATCGTTGATGACTATAGCCGCTGGACATGGGTAAAGTTTCTAACCCGCAAGGATGAGTCTCATGCTGTGTTCTCTACCTTCATTGCTCAAGTGCAAAACGAGAAGGCTTGTAGAATTGTGCGTGTCAGAAGTGACCATGGTGGAGAGTTCGAGAATGACAAGTTTGAGAGTCTGTTTGATTCCTATGGAATTACACATGATTTCTCTTGTCCCAGAACTCCTCAACAAAATGGTGTTGTTGAGAGGAAGAACAGAACTCTTCAGGAGATGGCTAGAACCATGCTCCAAGAAACTGGCATGGCTAAGCACTTTTGGGCAGAGGCAGTAAATACAGCATGTTACATTCAGAACAGAATCTCTGTGAGACCAATTCTGAATAAGACTCCTTATGAATTGTGGAAGAACATAAAACCCAACATTTCTTATTTTCATCCTTTTGGCTGTGTTTGTTATGTTCTCAATACTAAGGATAGATTGCATAAATTTGATGCTAAATCTTCTAAGTGTCTATTACTTGGTTATTCTGATAGATCTAAAGGTTTTAGATTTTATAATACTGATGCTAAGACTATTGAAGAATCTATTCATGTTAGATTTGATGATAAGCTTGACTCTGACCAGTCAAAGCTAGTTGAAAAGTTTGCAGATTTAAGCATTAATGTTTCTGACAAAGGCAAAGCTCCAGAGGAAGTTGAGCCAGAGGAAGATGAACCAGAGGAAGAAGCTGGTCCCTCTAACTCACAAACTCTGAAGAAGAGCAGAATCACTGCAGCTCATCCTAAGGAATTGATTCTGGGCAACAAAGATGAACCAGTCAGAACCAGATCTGCCTTCAGACCCTCTGAAGAGACCTTGCTGAGTCTGAAAGGATTGGTGTCCTTAATTGAACCCAAGTCCATAGATGAAGCTCTTCAGGACAAGGATTGGATTCTGGCCATGGAAGAAGAATTGAATCAATTCTCCAAGAACGATGTTTGGAGCTTAGTGAAGAAGCCTGAGAATGTCCATGTTATTGGAACGAAATGGGTATTCAGAAACAAGCTAAATGAGAAAGGAGATGTAGTCAGAAACAAGGCAAGGCTAGTTGCTCAAGGCTACAGCCAGCAGGAAGGAATAGACTACACTGAAACATTTGCTCCAGTAGCAAGACTGGAGGCAATCAGACTATTGATTTCTTTCTCAGTAAATCACAACATAGTTCTACATCAGATGGACGTAAAGAGTGCCTTCCTAAATGGCTATATCTCAGAGGAAGTCTATGTTCATCAACCCCCAGGTTTTGAAGATGAAAAGAAACCAGACCATGTGTTCAAATTGAAGAAATCACTCTACGGTCTGAAGCAAGCTCCCAGAGCATGGTATGAGAGACTTAGCTCATTCCTTCTGGAGAATGAGTTTGTAAGGGGTAAAGTAGATACAACTCTCTTTTGCAAGACTTATAAAGATGATATCTTAATTGTGCAAATTTATGTTGATGATATTATATTTGGTTCTGCTAATCAATCTCTATGCAAAGAATTTTCTGAGATGATGCAGGCTGAATTTGAGATGAGTATGATGGGAGAATTAAAGTACTTTCTGGGAATACAAGTTGATCAAACACCAGAAGGAACATATATCCATCAGAGCAAGTACACTAAAGAACTTCTGAAGAAGTTCAATATGCTGGAATCTACAGTGGCCAAGACTCCAATGCATCCAACATGCATTCTGGAAAAAGAAGATATAAGTGGTAAAGTATGTCAGAAGCTCTACCGTGGCATGATAGGTTCACTTCTGTACTTAACTGCATCTAGGCCAGACATATTATTTAGTGTTCATTTATGTGCTCGTTTCCAATCAGATCCAAGGGAAACCCACTTAACTGCTGTTAAGAGGATCCTAAGGTATCTGAAAGGCACCACTAACCTTGGCTTGATGTATAAGAAAACATCAGAGTATAAGCTTTCAGGTTATTGTGATGCTGATTATGCTGGAGATAGAACAGAGAGAAAAAGTACTTCTGGAAATTGTCAATTTCTGGGAAGCAATCTAGTCTCATGGGCAAGCAAGAGGCAATCAACCATTGCTCTATCAACTGCAGAGGCAGAATATATCTCAGCAGCAATATGCAGCACTCAGATGCTCTGGATGAAACATCAGCTGGAGGATTATCAGATCCTTGAGAGCAATATCCCAATCTATTGTGATAACACTGCTGCAATTTCGTTGAGCAAGAATCCTATCTTGCATTCAAGGGCAAAGCACATTGAGGTAAAGTATCACTTCATTAGAGATTATGTGCAGAAGGGCGTACTTCTTCTGAAGTTTGTTGATACTGACCATCAATGGGCAGATATCTTTACAAAGCCCTTAGCTGAAGATAGATTTAATTTTATTCTGAAAAATCTAAACATGGACTTTTGTCCAGAGTGAAGATAGATCAGAACCTCTGACTATGATACTTCTTGATCAGAAGATGTCTAGTCCAGAAGGTAACTCAATCAGAGTGTGTGTGCCCACTGGTACTGACTCTGAAGCTGAGACAACAACACGTGCGTCAGAAATTCTGATGCATAGTTCCTTGTGCCCGTGTGACAGTCTGTTGTGATTGCGTGTAGATATGCTTATCTCCTGTGTGTGATTGTGTATTTTACTGTTACTGTCTATCTTTAATTTTCAACCGTTAATCTTAAAGTGCTTTTTGAATCAACAACGGTTATTTGATAAAACCCACTATACACACACGTTCTCTCTCACTTCCGGTTTTCACTCTCGCACTCCCTGCTTTTCAAAACTGCCTCCTTCGTGATTTCTCTCTCGATCTCTCTTCATCCTTCAAACTTCATCTTCTACCTCAAACCTTCAACCTCTTCAAAATGGTGAGACAAACCAGAAGATCTACTGCAGATGCACCTCAGTTCCCTCACATGGTAGTCGGTTTGGCAACGGGTCAACGGGGCTCTGAGAACCCAGCACAAGAACAAGCTCAAGCTCAAGAGGAGATTGTTCCTATTGCAGAACGGGGCTGTGCCGTTCACTGTGTATTTCCTCCTGAGGAACTCCAAGTCCTTGCAGAATGGAGATTCAACCTCGACAACTTGGCTGCAAATGGGTTTGATCTTCGTCCTGAAGTCCAAGCTCAAGGTTGGGGAAACTACTTCAATCGACTTCGAGGACCGGTGTATGAGAAGCTAGTAAAGGAATTCTGGAAGCACGCTGATTGTGATGACACTCAGGTGGTCTCTTACATACTGGGTAGGAAGATCATCATCACGGAGAAGTCATTCGTGAATCTGCTAGGTGCAGAAACTGCTCATGGGTATCGGTTCTCACTGACGGAATCGAAGCTGAAACCCAGAACCAAGGACATCGTCAACAAGGCCCTGTACACCACCTTCAAACCGGGCAAGACGAGTTACAAGGTGATGGACCTTCACCCCAAACTGAGAATCTGGCACAAGATCCTGCTCAACTGCATCAATCAACGACCAAAGGGCAGTTCTCCAGACTACATCAACTTCAATCAGAAGGCGATGCTGTTCTTCATTCAAGACAAGGAGAAGATCTGCCTTCCCTACTTCCTGTTCTCCTATTTGAAGGAATGCATCCGGAAGTCTCGCACCACCTCCTCCATCAAGTCAGCCATCAAATATATCCCTTTTGGGAGGCTGATCTCAGACTTTCTCATTGAAAGCAACTTGGTGCAAGATTTGATCAATGCTGGTTGCACAGAGGACTTGAGCACAATTGTTAGCGATGTCTTCACTGCCAACTCTCTGAAGAAGATGGGTTTGGTCCAGAAGAAGATTGCTCCTGCTCATGAGGACACATCTTCTGAGATCAGAGGAAGAAGAATGCCTCTGAATGACTACCCTCTGTGGACTCAAGCAGACCATCCTGAAGCCATCAGATGCTATGTTGAAGACCTCAGGGCTCAAGGATTCGAGATTGACCTTGATGAATTCGTCAGCAGACTTCCACCAGCTCCAGAGTTTCCTTCTCCTCCCAAGAAGAAAACCAAGAGGAAGATGGTTCTGGACGAATCCTCAGAGGAATCTGATGTCCCTCTGGTCAAGAAGGCGAAGAGCAAGCCTGATGATGATGATGGTGATGATAGTGAGGATGGTCCTCCAAAGAAGAAGCAGAAGAAAGTCAGAATTGTGGTGAAGCCTACTCGGGTGGAACCAGCTGCTGCAGAGGTCAGAAGGACTGAACCTCCTGCCAGAGTGACTCGATCATCAGCACATACAAGTAAGCCTGCACTTACCTCTGATGATGATTTGAATTTATTTGATGCACTCCCAATTTCTGCCTTACTCCAACACTCTTCAAATCCCCTCTCTCCTATTCATGAATCCCAGCCAGCCGCACAAACCACCTCTCCACCACATTCCCCAAGATCTTCATTCTTTCAACCTTCTCCTACTGAAGCACCACTCTGGAATTTGCTTCAGAACCAACCCTCTAGGTCAGAAGATCCAACCTCTCTCCTTACCATTCCATACGACCCATTACCTTCTGAACCCATCATCCCCAACCAACCAGAACCCAAACCAACAGAACCACAACCCAGAACGTCTGATCACTCTGCTCCCAGAGCATCAGCACGTCCTGCTGTCAGAACCACGGATACAGACTCTTCATCAGCCTTCACACCTGTATCCTTCCCCATCAATGTCTTTGACTCTCCTCCCTCCAATACCTCTGAATCACTTAGAAAATTCATGGAGGTTAGGAAAGAGAAGGTATCTGCCTTGGAAGAATATTACCTTACCTGTCCAAGCCCTAGGCAATATCCTGGCCCTAGACCTGACCGTCTAGTTGACCCAGATGAACCTATCTTGGCCAATCCTATCCAAGAGGCAGACCCCTTAGTCCAACAGGCTCACCCTGTCCCTGACCAACAAGAGCCAATTCAACCAGACCCTGAACCTGAACAATCAGTATCTAACCAATCCTCGGTTAGATCACCTCACCCTCTGGTTGAAACTTCAGACCCTCACCGTGGAACCTCTGAACCCAATGCTCCCATAATTAACATTGGTTCTCCACAAGGTGCCTCTGAAGCTCATAGCAGCAATCATCCAGCCTCTCCTGCACCCAACCTCTCCATCATTCCCTATACTCACCTTCAACCCACATCTCTCTCTGAGTGCATCAATATTTTCAATCATGAAGCCTCCTTGAGGCTCCGCAATGTGCAAGGTCAGACTGACCTCAGTGAGAATGCTGAAAATGTGGCTGATGAGTGGAACAATTTGAGCACTTGGCTGGTGGCTCAGTTTCCCGTTATGCTGCAGCTCCTGCATGCCGAGGGAAGTCAGAGCATTGAGGCTGCAAAGCAAAGGTTTGCTAGGAGGGTGGCTCTTCATGAACTCGAACAGAGAACCAAGCTTCTTGAAGCCATTGAAGAAGCCAAGAGACAGAAAGAACAAGAAGAAGAAGCTGCCCGTCAAGCAGCAGCTCAGGCTGAACAAGCCAGACTTGAGGCAGAACGTCTTGAAGCTGAGGCTGAGGCAGAGCGACTTGCACCAGTTCTGTTTACTCCTGCTGCTTCTGCTTCCATTCCAGAACCTCAAGCTGCTCAGAACGTTCCTTCCAGCTCTACTCCGACAAGCTCATCCAGACTCGACATCATGGAACAACGTCTTGACACTCATGAATCCATGCTGATTGAGATGAAGCACATGATGATGGAACTTCTGCGCCGTACTGACAAATCTTAGTTTTTTAGGATCTCTTCTTTTTCTTCCTTTTCCTTTTTATTTAACGTTGTTTTATTTAAACTCTGCTTATTTACTTACTTTAATTTGTTCATTTGTGATTCTATATGCATATATCTATATATATTTGTGTCACATATGTTTGCAAAACCTGTTTTATTCATAATTGTTCGATGTTTACATCATAATTCTTTCCATCATACATTATTCCCTATATCTAGAATGGAGGATCCTTCCTCATTCTCCTGCATTCTTGGCGCTGCTCCACTCTTTCCTTCTCCAGACGATCCAATGCATACTCTATGTTGCCAAGTTTGATGCTCAGATCATCTTTTTCCAGACTATCTTCTGTCGTCTTAAGTCTCTTTTCCACAGTCTCCTTCTCTTCCAGCAGATTCAGCTCCCGCTGGCAAAGCTCCTGAATCTCTTCCACGAAGCAGAGGAACTCCTTCAGATCTTTCTCCATCTCTGGACCAAGATCTTCTTCAAGCAGTGTCTTCGTCAGCTCTTGTATGGTCTTTGTACCATCGGGATGCCTAATATTGAGGAACATATCTTCCTCAAACGCCTTCCTTTTGAGCTCTTCTAATGCCATTCTGTATGATGCCATTTTTTTTCTGAATATTATTCGAGGTGTGAAGCTTACCTTTCTCTCCAACGTTTTTATAGGCTTCACTTTCTCTCTGAAAGTTAATGCTCTTACAGTTTCTCGAGGTTAAGTACTTGGTA
Organism: Lotus japonicus; assembly: GCF_012489685.1. Lineage (NCBI taxonomy): Eukaryota > Viridiplantae > Streptophyta > Magnoliopsida > Fabales > Fabaceae > Lotus > Lotus japonicus. Next base: position 45,270,120 of record NC_080044.1, read on the forward strand.
ACTGACCCTTCTATTTCCTCACTTGACCGGTGGTCAACGTTTATCCCTTGCATTAACTCTTCTATTTATTATCGCCTCACTCTGATTCTTACATCGTCTTCATTTTCTTTCAACTTAGACCTTCTCTAAGGGGGAAGTACCTTGTACTTCAAGCTAAGTTTTTCACACCCCAAGCTTTTTGCTTATGACAAAAAGGGGGAGTAAACCCAGTTTTTGATGTGTAAGATGTGTTAGTGTGACTTATTTTTCTTTTGGAGATTTTAAGAGTTCCACCTTCATGACCATAGATGTGTCACTGGGCAAATACAAGGAATACATTTCACTTCTTCTGAAGTGATTCTAAGTTGACTCTGATACCCAAGACTCTGATACCTTGTCCATGACTCTGATCACTTATGCGCTCTGATTATTCGTTTTTCATCTATGTCATAAGCTTTTCACTCTGAACTCTTATATGATTTAGCTCAGAATCTAGACTTTACTAACGTTTTCATCAAGTATTAGATTCAGGGGGAGCTAAGCTCAGAATCAAGCAGTGACTTGAATTCAGAATGAGCAAGATAAACTATTCACATCAGGATAAGTCTTATTCTATATCTCTAAACTCTGAGTGAATTCAGTTTAATGTTTAAGAATTGTTCATCAAAAATCTTAGTTTTGTCATCATCAAAAAGGGGGAGATTGTAAGATCAAGTTTTGATCTAGTAGTACAACTCTATGTTTTGATGATTACAAGTTAACCTTTTGATATGAACAATTGTGGTACTCTAACGTGTTTTTCTGAGTGTGCTATTTACAGGCTCTGACCCTGACTCAATTTCACACAAATCAGAAGCACTGTGTATAAAGGGTAACCCAAGCAACGCTTTCGCATTCACCATGTTCAGTATGAACAGTGGAAAAGCTTCAGAAGATCTGAAGCTATACAAACTCTGATGAGGACTCAGTCGCTAGAAGCTCTGATGATCCAGAAGTTCTGACAACCAAGAAACACTGAAGGTTCAGATGTTCCGATGGTGTAGAAGACTCTGAAGATCCAGAAGCTGAATAGTGGAAACTCTGAAGTCCAGAAGCAAGAAACTCTGAAGGCCATGTTCTTCCCTCTGAGTTCAGAATCAGAAGATACAATGGTCAGAGGATCTGTGCTATCCCTCTGACTCTGATCAACCGGCTTCACAAGTTCCAATACGAAGCATTCCTCTGATCAGAAGTCTCCTAGGTTAAAAGGTCAAGTCGCTATCCAAGTACAAAAGCAAGTGTACCTTCCTGACGACCTACCTAACGTTCTCAGCCACAGCAGAAGCTGGATTTTCCAGAACTGCCCTCCAACGGTAGCATTTCCCATGCAACGCTCAACCCTAATCCTTGGAGTATATATAGAGGCTGAAGATTGAAAGAAGCGGCTAGACTAGAGAAGAAAAGAAAAAATATACAAGAAGCAATACACACGCGCAAGATATACTCTAAGCTTTCTTTCATCTTGTAATTTATTTTAGTTTACACTCAGCTTATTCAGAAGCAAACCCTTGTAAACACCAACCTCAAACAGTTGTTTGATTTTCCTTTAGGAGATCAAGGTTGATCGGATCCTAGAGAAGACTAAGAGAGTGAATCTTAGTGTGAGCTAAGTCAGTGTAATTGTTAGTCACTTGTAGGTTTCAAGTGCAGTTGTAACTCTTACCTGATTAGTGGATTGCCTTCATTCTAAGAAGGAAGAAATCACCTTAACGGGTGGACTGGAGTAGCTTGAGTGATTTATCAAGTGAACCAGGATAAAATCCTTGTGTGCTTTTCTATCTCTATCTTTTGCACTTAGTTCTCGAAAAGATTTGTTAAAATCTTTAAGGTGGTAGTTTTGTACTGAAAACGTTATTCAAACCCCCCCTTTCTACCGTTTTTCATACCTTCAACTACGCTCAGGAAAATGGCCAAGTAGAGGCGGCCAATAAAATCCTAATAAGCCTAATCAAAAAACATGTGGGTCGAAAACCAAAAAGCTGGCATGAGTCTTTAAGCCAAGTCATGTGGGCTTACAAGAATTCACCAAGGGAAGCGACAGGAACAACGCCTTTTCGACTGGCCTATGGCCAAGAAGTCGTGCTGCCCACAGAAGTATATTTGCAGTCGTGTCGAATTCAAAGACAAGAGGAAATCCCAAGTGAAGTTTACTGGAATATGATGCTATGTGAATTGGTTAACCTCGACGAAGAAAGGATCTCGGCACTAGACGTTTTAACGAGGCAAAAGGATCGCATAGCTAAAGCATACAACAAAAAGGTTAAAGATCGATCTTTTGTCACAGGAGATTACGTGTGGAAAGTTATCCTCCCAATGGATAAAAAGGATAGAGCTTACGGGAAATGGACCCCCAATTGGGAAGGGCCATTTACAATCGAGAAAACGTTACTTAATAATGCTTACGTGATTAAGGAATTGAGCAATCAGTGTCAATGTGTTACGATAAATGGCAAGTATTTAAAAGCATATAAGGCAATGTTGCACGAAATTAAAATCGAATGAAACATAAGCATTGAAATTGCCAAATCACATTCATTGATCAGAAAAACATTACAGGTATGGCAAAATACAAATAAACTAGAAGCCTAAAAAGGAAAAATGGCTCTGTATCCGTCATATCTAGCTTGCATGGGTGCTAATCGATCCACCAGCGCCACCATCTGGCCCTCAAGTCGAGCCTTCTTTTGACGAGCAACCAGGTCTTCAAGGGAGGCCGCAGATATCTCGACGGCTAATCGAACAAGACCGTCCGGGTCTTGCTGATCCAAAGAGGCCTGGAGAAAATCGAATTTCTCTCTCCACTCATCTATTTGGTGTTCCTGAAAGAACACCATTACTGAAAGCTCTCGGAACTCTTCGAACAGAGGCTTGGCTTCCAAGAGAAGCCCCTGGAATTCCTGAAGAGGAATTCTAACGCGTGCGATGATTGGTCTATGAAGCAGTTGATCAATGAGCCCTAAAAGCTCATCAAGGCCAGCATAAGAGTCATACAGGTTCTGGAAAAGGTCATCCTGGAAAGCCAAGTCCCTGATACGACGAAGAATGAGTCTGCTATCCATGGTTAAGGGTGAAAGGTTCTTAGATTGCAGGAAGAAGATGAGAATGGAAGGAAGAGGAGTTACTGGTGAAAGACGAGTAAAAAACGGCTCCATTTATAATAGGGATGTAACAAACAGCCGCATTAATGCAAGCATGCAGTTACCAAAGCGTCAGTCAAACACGGCAAACCACGTCAGCCACCACCGCGAGTGGAGGAAGTTCTTAAGTCGTTGAACAAGAACGTGATAAAAAGCGTTATAAATTACCGTGGTTTCCAAGGAAACTTAGAAGATGAAAGGTTAGATTAAGTGCCAAGTTAAATGGTGTGAAACTCAGCAATACAACGCAGGAAATAATGTAACAAAGACTGAATCGACAATAAAATGCAAATCGAAAAATAAAGCATGTCGACTATCACCAATATGAAATTCATTCATTGATAAAATGTTGAGCTGAGTTACAGGAATGATTATGATTGACAACAAAGGCCACAATAGATCCATGGCCACTACAACAAACAACAATTATGAACCTAAACCCTCGACTTGAAAGCTTCAAGTTGAACCCTGGAAGCAGCAATCCTAGAATCCAAGCTTTGCTTCACGCGCTGCTCCGCTGCAACCTCTTTAGAGAGTTGAGATGTCGATAACATCACATTTGTGCACTCGGCAGCTAGAGTATTCAGCCGGCAATTCACAGCTGGGCCTTCATCAATCAACATTGCCTTCTGCTTCTCGAGCCTTGCCACCTCCCTTTGAAGCTCGTCCAGTCGAGCATCAACACTTGACAACTCATCTGCTATAAGAGCTTTCCTAGCAGTCAGCTTGAGAATTTCATCTTTCGCGGGCAAGAGTCCATTGGTGTTGGAAGCCACTTGTGCCTGTTTAGTCTCGATGAGTTGTTCCACCGCAATGGCTTTGTCAAGTGTGGCCAAGATATCGACCAAGAGAGTCTGAAGCTCGACGAGAGCATCTGCCCGAATTTGGTCAAGTCGTTGCCCCAATAGGAAGGCAAGCAACTCTTTAACCTCCTGGCTTGATCGAGGGTTAGCTTGAACCCCGTCGATGAAGCCCTCATCGAAAACCAGCCCTTTCAACTTGCCAAAAGCTTCTTCAATCTGGCTATCATTAACCACTCCGCCAGACTGAGCAGTCTCAGTAGTTTCAGCTTGACGTGGCAGAGAGTCGAGATCCAAAGTGCCATCAAAGAAGCTCTGAAAGATGGAAAGAGGATCTTCGACTAAAAGGGCACTGAGCCTCTCACCAGAAGTGTGGGAAGAAGCAGCCATCTTAGAAGAAGCTGAACCTCCCTTAGCATGAGGAGAAAGCAAAGCGACCCTGGCACCTTGTTGAAGTTGCTGAGAAGAAGGTTGAGGCTGTTGGGGAGAAGTTTGAAGCTGTCGAGGAGAAGGTTCAGAATGAGTTGAGGCCAGAACATCAGCCTTGGGTGGGGGCATCACACCAATCACTTGGTCAGGCTGAATGATTGGAGGCACTTGACCCTCTCCACCCTCTACCTCATCATGTGGTACATTTTCTTCACGAGCAGGGGAAGGCATGTTCTGAATATCCTGCGGAGGAAAATTAGAAAGGTTATCTCGACATTCTTTGGTATAATAGGGTTCACAACCAGGATGTTGCCAAGCAATTGGCTTCGAATTAAAATAAAATGTCAGCTTGTCCCACACAGGGCCTGACTCATTAGAGTCCAAACTCGAGCTCAAGGATTCTAAACTGCTCAAAGAGCTAGACAGGACAATTGGTGGGGGTTTAGAAGAAAACCACGTGGCTTGAGGTACAACCATTTTAGACATGCCAACCCTCTGAAGAATAAAAGTAAAAACGATTGAGAGGGAAGAAAAAAAAACAAATTGAGACAAGATGTGAATCATAATGATTTACCTTAGGACCAGATTCTTTGAGAGGACTGGAACTGGTTGAACTCTTGGAATGATGGGAAGAGGAGCTGCCAGACTTACGACTAGACCTTTTCCTGGAGGTCTTCTTGGCTGGAGCCATCTCGATATGAATAGGTGTAGTGCCTTGAAGAAGAGGGCTGGAAGCTTGCTGATCAACGCCTTGATCACCACCTTGCTGCATTTCCTCACGTTGGCTAGCTGACTTAGCCGGGGAAGGATTTCCCACAGTAAGTTCACCAGCACCCTTAGCCCTTTTTTGGCTTGCAGAAGTGGTAGGGGTGGCCCCCTGTTTTCGACTCTAAAACAAAAGGAAAATGATCACAAAGATATATATATCGAATAAAGATCAAAGCTTCACAGGTTTCAGTATTACCTTGGGCATCTTGAGCTTATCAGCCAGAGTAACATCATCATCATCATCCTCAACTTCGATGGTAGCAGAAGTCACCCGAGGGGAAGCTTGAGGGGTTTGTCGCGGAATCGGCTCAGCTACAAAAGAAAAACAAAGGAAAATTAAGCCATAAGTATCGCGAATATGCCAGGTCGAAATGATTACCTTGACCAATAAGCGTTCTTATCGATATGTGGTTGAAGATTTCGACCGGCACATGGAGAGGGAAATTCCATAGGTAACGCTTGGTCCAGGTCACCCGCTTCGGAGGAGGCAATGCGCTATGGTAAAAGTTTTTGATACTTACATGATCAACCCACTTAGGAAGCACCACTGGAAAAGCCAAAGCATACTTACAAGTAGGCAGTGGTGGGAACCTAAAGCCTGTTTTTCGAATAATAAAAGAAAGACCATCCTCATCAGAGGGAATGTTCAATCGAGTTTTCTTGGCTTTAGCTTCCCACATTCGCCTTAGAACTTGAGCTGCTTTGGCAACAGTTTCCTGAAGACGAGGACCCGGAAAGTATACTACACCGAAGAATTGTTGAAAAGCGTTGATCTTAGATGTATGCATACCTTTAGTCTTCTTTGGGGCCTGCTTCTGCAAAAGAAAAATACTCGTTATGCACTGGAAGCAATCCTCAATCGGCGTCGAAATATCATGCCAATAAGCAAACCACCACGCCTTAAACGCCTGGGTGACGTAAAAAGATGGGGTAAAATTGAAAGGACTAAGGCCAAGCAGCTCCTCCTCGTTGTAGTAGCTAATGGTAGTGTCGAAGGCACTACGTTTGGTGATGGTACCAGGATAGAGGACGAGGGATTTGTCGCACAAAGTATTTGGCAAATCTTGGCTCAGCCCAAATTGTCGAGATACAAGCGGAGGATTGTAACCACAAAGAGTGAAGTCATTACTGGCAAAGTTGATAGTCAACACCCTGGGAGATAATATAGTCTGCCAAAGCTCGATTTGATGCTGAGAGAGGTTCTCTGAGCCAGGAAGGTTGGGGTAAGAATTCCTTAGCCACCGAGGGCCATAAGAAGGTTTGTGATACGGCGCAAAGCTCGAGCGAAAACGTTTCAGCTCGAAAAACATGGTGAAATACTTCTTAAAGTCAACTTCAAAAGTGGAAGCGTCATAAGGAGGAGTAAGGGCTTCAAGCCTGAAAGCATCAACCCTTGTGTTCGAAACCACAGGAGGAGGGTTCTTGACTGGAAGAAATGATTCGAAGACCGCATTCATCCAAAGTTGAAGTAGCCAGAAAGGACCAGCTGCATTCAAAGACGCAACCTTAGGATCTCGAATGTCGGCTATCGCTTCATTGATCATTTGGTAAAGATTGCCAAGTACAAGCCTGGCCATAGCGATAATTCGACCTTCATGTAGCAAATTGGCTAAAGGAAGAAGTTTAGCCGGAATCCTCAAGGATTTGGTGCAGAACACGTAGGCAGAAAGCCAATACAACAGAAACGCGACATGCTCAGCGTCGGAGACTTCACCATTCTCGACATAGTGATCTTTAATAAATTTACTGAAAGCGATGTTATCCGTCAGAATGACGATGAGATTGGCGGGGGCAGCAGAGGAATGGTAATCATCACCCACCACCCAAAGGCCAGTAATGGCAGCAACATCAAGGAGAGTGGGAGAAAGCATCCCAAAGGGGACATGGAAGCTATTGGTAGACCGCTCCCAAAAGAAGAGAGAACTTAAAAGCATAGCAGGATTGTAAGCAATCGGCGACCTCGACAACTGAATGAGGTCGAAAATTCCAGTGACTTTCCAATGCCCAGACTTACTGGCCTCCACCCTGTCGAGCCATTTCAAATAGGCTCCTTCACCAGCAGTTGGGTTAGGAGGCGCAGACCTAAAAGTCCTTTTGGGATCTTTCAGAAAGGGCAAGCGGTAAGAGGGTCGAAATGCAAGAACAAGCTCATCCCCACGAACACTGGGGTGAAACTGCTCGTAACCCTCAGGAAGACTGTTAGGCCTGCCCTTCTTCGCCTTCTTCAAAGGACCTAAAATGGCACGTAGATTGCCATTTACAGAAATAGGAATAAATACCTGGGATTTCCAGATAGCCCGTTTCTCCACTTCGTACGGCGGGTCTGGAATGGGAGTGCGTTTGGCCTCATTCATCTCACACGCAGCGGCCAAAGGAATGACATTGTCAGAACCGGAAGCCATAGAAATATTCAGAGAGTGCACCAGGAAAGCAGAAACCAAACAACTGAAGATGATCACAAGCAGAATCAGGCAAAAGCTTGAGTGTTTGTAAAATGGTAAAGCTTGCAGAGGGCCAACAATGGCGTATTTATAGGCAAATGAAGAGTCGGACGTGAAGCTGCATTATAGGATGGTGCATAAATTTTTTTTGAAATCCAACGGTTATTTTATTATATAACCGCAAACCCTAACATAAAGGCTAGAAAGGGGTCATGATTACCTTAGAATAGAGACGGAAGACGACAGACGAAGTCAGACGCCAAAGCTTCTGATTGGAGCAAAAGTCAAACGATAGGATCTCTGATGGGACTTGAAATCAGAAAGTGAAAAGTCGCGAACAACCGTCAAGCTCCATCGAAACGCACGAGCAAAAAATGCTTGATTCCTCCAAGGTCTGGTAGTCGAGAATCAATATTCTTGGGGGGCATCTGTTGGCCCAATATTTTGGCCCAAGAAAGAAAAAACGCATTCGGCCCAAAGCACACGAGGTGGTCGAATTTAGACTAAAGAAGGGAAAGGAAAAATGCACCAAGTTAAAGGAGCAGTCGAATTCGACAATAGGAGCCATTGCTACAAACAGGGGCACATTTAACATGTGCAGCATTGACCAAGTCAGATCCTCACCACGTTGGTGAGACACGTGGCCAGGAAGCGGTTGAAGCAGTTGAGGCCCACGACCTCCACCACCGCACAAAGAACTCCTGGAACCAACTGCAGATCGTGGGGAGAAGGGATTAGACCCACTAACCCATTCAAGAAGAAGAAGAAAACCGCCAAAGATATGCTCTATAAATGGGAGAATTCAAGTCAGAAAAGAGGTTCCCAACTCAACTCTGACAAATTCACTAAAAAACTCTAATGTCCGCATCAATGAGACTCGAAGAGCAAGACGTGATGATGAAGGAGTATGTTGCAGAACCAAATGTTTATCTTTACTACGTTTAAGCTTGTCATGTTATTTGTTAATTTCCTGGGATTCACCAGTTCTGTTGTTTAATTTCTTGTCGAAATTTACATTCCTTGCAGTTTCTTTGTCACTTTGTCACACTTTGATCTTCATGTAATTGATCCTTATTTAATGAAATCCAGTTTTCTTTTGAACCGATCATCATTGTCGAAAAATATCAACTCACACACAACACTTTGGCAAGACGTTTTCCCAAAAGGACCCTGAATCTAAACTTCCTTTAGTCGAACTAAGAGGATATTTGTTTACCAAAAATCACCGTAAACACCAACTCTAAATATAAGCTTTGTGATCAAATTGAAGGCAAGCCCTTCAGGGCCAGTTCGAATACAATTAACAAGACCAGTTCGAAATCAAGCTAAGACAAATCAAATACAAGTCTTCAATACCAAGTTGAACTCTTGGTCTCTAAGATAATTCGAATTCAAGTTCTTCAATACAAAATTTGTTGCAAGAGATTCGAAGCACACAAGTTTGAAAACGCAAAAAATCTTCAAATGCAGTTTCAAGAGCTGTTACCATGTTCGAGCATCGTTGTTATGCAAAGTGTATGACATTAGACTAGGACTTTTATATTTTTTTTCCTTGATAATAATATTATCTTTTGAAATTGTTTTAGTCATTTGTAATTTAATCCTAAATATTTAAAAATCTTTCTCCATCCATTCATAAAAGTACGGGAAAAATATCTTTTTTTTTAATGAGAAAAATGATGATACATTGAAAGCATAAAGTTTATTTACACTGTCAATCAAATTTTTTAAGAATGTGTCATGTCAATTAATCAAATTAAATAAAAAAACAGGTTTCCTCACATCCTATAAATCTAATTGGTTGATTGTGTAAAAAAATTTTACTCCGCAAGTGCATTGAAATTATTTTCTTTTTAAATTACATCATAAAAATTTCAATCTAAATTCAATCTAAATTAGTCAAACAAAACTTCCTCCGGCAAACACTTTGAGAGCGTACGAGACTCTGAGAAGATATAACTTATTGTCCATCTCAGTATAATGCAAGGGTTTAGTTGGTTTACTCATTTTCTGTTTTCATTTTTAAAGAATACAAAAAATTAAACGGAAAGCATATTTCTTCAAAAATATTTTATAAAATATAATCAACACAGAAAGGAAAAAAAATGTGAGATCAAAAGCGGGGATGGTAGGGTCAGCGGTGGCAGCAGCGATAGTGGTGAGGGTGGAGGCGGTGGTAGATGTATTATTGGTGGTTGGGTGGAGGTGACGAAGCCACGAAGGTGGTAGCAACGACCATAGTAGAAGTGTGGGGATGATGGTAGCGGTGATGATGGTGGGATTGTCTGGCGGCAACAGTGCAGTGATAGTGGTGGTGGCGGAAATGATAGTGAAAAAGAAAACAAAAAATCAAAACATTTAAAAAGTAAAACTTTTTTTAGAAAAAGAAAATATAAATATAAATATAAAATGTTTTATTTTGTTTTTTGAAAGCAAAATATATATAATATATATGAAGTGTTGAGAAACAACCCACTCAACATGGGTACATTACCTAACCAACATAAAACTCGACAAAAAATGTTTTATTAAACAAAACTGTTAGAACTAGTGTAGTTAAGATCCTGATCTGGATCCCAATATCTTACGATTTTAGGATCCGAGAAAGCCCCAACAATCTGGATGTATTGCAGGATCAGAGAATGGATTGGATCTCACCGGGCTCTCGATCTTGTGATCCTAAAGAGAGAGAGTTTCACACTTAAGCTTTTCTATTTCTGGCCCATTTCAACGTCCAATTTAAGAATTATAAAAAAAAAACTCCAATAGGCCAAAATTCATAAAGTGATAAGGTTAATAAAAATAAATAAAAGTTATAATCCCTAAATGACAACCCCTATCTTTTCCTATGTCTCGTATCGTACCATTGAACCAATACAGTGAACATGCACCTTGAATTATGATTCTTCTATTATGAATTGATTATGTCATTTGTGTATGATTTTTTATGTGAATCATGAGTTATTGTTCTCATGTAGGTAAGTTTATATATATATATATGTGTGTAATTTATGAATTATATATTTTCATACTTATTAGGATTTTAAATGATTTACGATCCGATCCCGACTCTAAGATTTACGATCTTTTACCCCCTGACTAATCTTAAGAAGGATCCCGATCTTGAGAATATTAGTTTGGCATACTTACCCCAAAAAAAACATTGGTTTGACACAGTACCAATAACAGATCGGGCCTTTACTGGTTAACCCATAAGTGAGCAATCACACCTTCACACCTCCTTGTTTTTCCAGCTTTCTATTTTGTCCTTTTATTCCAACAATCTTCTTTATCAATCAAATCATTTATCAGATCTTTAGTTTCTTTTTCTTTTCTTCCTATCTCTCTCATTCTCGACCTCATCTTTAAGGTGTGAACAAAAGATTATTCCCAGTCACAACTCCAAATAAAAATGCCAAAAACGAAAGCAGAAGTAAAGTCGGGTGTAGCCGCTACACTTAAACAGCCATGGGACAGCCGAGTCAACCCGCACCACCTGTCACAAAACCCACGTGTCACTCCACCACTTCACCACCCAATTCCATGTTTCCCCCTCCCTCTCTGTTTCTCTCTCCCGCCATTCTCTCTCTCTCTCTCTCCCCCTCCCTCCTTCCTTCCTTCCCTCCCTCCCTCCCTCCCTCCCTCCCTGAAGTTTCCGGTTCATGACCTTGACCTTAAGATAATGATTTTCTTCATAACCATATTTTCTTCCTCCCTTAAATTTTTAAATCGTCTTATTTTATGATAAAACACACATAATAATAATAGTAATAATAATAATATTAATATTCACACATCAATTTAGTAGGAGAAAAATGGGATGTTACATCTCTTGATCAGACGACTTAGAAGATTTGACTTTCTATTGCTTGAAATAATGTTTTTTAATTGCAATTCAAGTCAATACTTCTGTAGCTTAGCTTTATATTAGACTATTATTGAACTCGTATGGTAAAATATAAAAATGGCAGATAAATAAAAATATATTTTATGCATATAAAAAAAATTATTAGTTTTATTTTATATAAATATCATTAAAATTGTCCTTATAAACAACCATTTTTATTGAACACAGAGATTCTTCTTGTGACACATTCATCATCTTCTTCATATGAACTTAATCAATTGCTTAATGAAAAATTAGTTTATCATTTTATTTTGTTACAAACGGAACACTAAAAAAGGACAGACTAAACTACTATAATATGATACAAAGATGAAAAAAAAATTAGAGGCTGAGACTCTTTAGATTCGGTGTAGAGATCATTCCTGTGACACATTCATCTTCTTCTTTTTCCTAATTTAGTAAACCTCTTGAAGAAAAATTAGTTTATCATATTTTTCTAGTTACAATCGGAACACTGAAGAAGGACAGACTAAGCATAAAAAAAGACTATTACAATCTCAAACAAAGATGCAAACAGATACAGGGTGAGAGCCTCCACATGCAGCTGTAATTTTTCTCGTAACACATTCATATTCTTCTTCTTCGAAATTCAATTAACCGCTCGAGAAAAAATATTTGATATGCTAGGCCCCAAATTTTTCTCTCTTTTCTAAATGACTATCTTGTCATTACTTCAATATTAGATTACTTGTTTCATTTGTGGAGCTAGTTCTTTTGCATAAACTTAAAATTTAATAAATTAATGAATAAATAATAAAACCTGGTTGAAACTTTGCAATTTTGAAAATTCATAATTAGATGAAGACGATAGGTTAAACTACTGCAATCTGATACAAAGACGCAAACAAATTAGAGGGTGGGAGCTTCTAAATGCAACATTGAGATCCTTCTCATGACACACTCATCATTTTCTTCTTCCGAACTTAATCAACTGCTTTATGAAAAACTACTTTGTCATCTTTTTTGTTACAACATAACACTAACGAAGGACAGACTAAACAACTAAAACCTGATACAAAAATGCAAATAAATTTGAGGGTGAAAGTCTCCAGATGCGATGTTGAGATCCTTCCTGTGACACATTCATCTTTTCCTTCTTCTTCTTCTGAATTTAGATAACCGCTTGAAGAAAACTTAATTTATCTTCATTTTTTGCTTACAAACGGAACACTAGCTAAAGAGAGTAAAGCGAAGGCCGCGACCGTGGTAAGGAAATACGTACTAGATTCTTTTTCTTAAGCGCTCGTGCATTCATAGAAGATAAATAAATCAGTAAATCAGGACAGGAAATGTATCTTTGCGGTCAGGTACAAGCAAGTAAGAGAAGAAGGTAAACGCCTAACTCTGTTCCTGAAGAAGGACAGGCTAAGATACTACAACATTATGCAAAGATGCAAACAAATAGAGAGTAGGAGCCTCCAGATGCGGCGCTGAAATCTTTCTATGACACATTCATATTCTTCTTCTTCCTAGTTCAATAACTACTTGAAAAAAAACTATTTTATATGCTAGGCCATAAATTTTGCTTTCTTTTCTTAATGACTATCTTGTCATTACTTCACTATCAGATTACTTGTGCCATTTGTGGAGATAGTTCTTTTGCATATATATAGCTACATCCTTTCATAGATGAAAACACAAGGAAATCTTATAAAGTCCATTAAGAAAAGCTTAACAAGTACTACAAGATGAAGAGAATGATAGTATTATCTCTAACCTTACTAGCTATAATGGAGCCTGTGCATGCATTCAATTGTGAAGAAGCGAAATCATCACTTGTTACTTGTATTGGATACTTTACCGGCGGTGGTGACCCGTCAAGCGGTTGCTGCAATGCATTAATTGCTATTAGTGACGGGAAATCATCAACATTCAGTAAAGAAGATCTACATGTTGCTTGTGATTGCTTTAAAGATGTAGTTAACCATTTCTCATATACAGAGGAATAATTAGTTGATGCACTCCTTAAACGATGTGGTGTTGACATAAACTTCACCATAAGCACATACTTGAAATGAAACAATTAAAGTGAGTTCTAATAACCATTTCTCATTTTTTTTTAAGAAAAATGCCAAGAAATGTGGGTCCTGCTTTTAATTTGGTGAGTTTCAAATGAATTCCTACCAATTAATAAGAGAGTGTTCAACAAAGAGTGAACAACATTCTCAATAAAAATATAAAAAACTTTAGTACTTAATGTGTTTAAGTTATTAAAGTTTGAATACACTTGATATGTAATCTTAAGGAGCTTAACAAATGTCCCAGAAGGATAGCTCAAGTGGTAGGAGTTGGGGGACATATAGGTTGGATAGGGGGAGGTCTAGGGATCGATTCATGGCAGGTGCAATTTATCTTTCTGATTTACCAAAAAAAAGAGCTCAACAAATTTTGTCTATCATTAGTTCATTAATTCATCAAATAGTTAATATATTATTAATTTTTATTTACATTAGTTTTCTACTGCATTTTATTGATGTCATTTTTTGTTCGGCAGGATTCCTTAAACTCAAGGTGATGGAAATAATATATTAAAAGGATAGACACTTAGTTTCTTTTCTTGGAAAGTTGAAATAAAAGAGTTCAATGTTTAACATTCTCCTAATAAAGGAATAATATATTAACTTTTTGATAAATTATTGAAAGAATTTACTAAGCACCTTAAGAGTACATATATAATGTAAAATATTCCATACTTTAACACAGTATTTTTTATATTTTTATGGAGAATTTTTTTTTGGTAGACTTTTATGGAGAGTCTTGTTCAACATATGTTTAACACTCTTTTATTTTTCTATCAATCAAAATGCATTTCAACTTAAACACAAGGGGTGCCAGAACCCGAATATAAATGAAACACTAAAAAATAAAAGGAAATAGTGAAAGCTACATAGCCGCCAGTCCACAAAGAAACACAAAAATATTCCAATTACAAACAACACTTTAGCTAAGAAACCAGTAAAAAAGCACTTGAAGAAATAAGTAAAATGTTTGGCCCCCACCCAAATCACAGCATGTGTGGATTTGTGAGGCTCACCAAATTAAAAGCAAAACCCATATTTTTAGTTAACCTTACTTAGAATTTAACCAATTAATTAATGTGAGAGTTTTTCTGACATTTTTCTTCTAAAATGTAATAAGAAATGCTTATTAGGACTTACTTTAAGTATTCCTCGGTGTCTGACATGTGGCTAGCTACGTCTTTAAAGCATTCACAAGCAACGTGTTGTTCTTCTTTATTGAATGTTGCTGATTCCCCGCCACTCATAACAATTAGAGCATTGCAACAACCACTTGATGACTCACCACCGCCAGTATAGTATCCAACACAAGTAACTATTGATGACTTCGCTTCTTCGCAATTGAATGCATGCCCTGGATCGAATATGGCTAGCAAGGTTAGAAATAACACAACCATACACTTCATCTTGTAGTACTTGTTAAAATTTTCTTAATGAACTTTCTAAGATTTGCTTGTGTTTTCATCTATGAAAGGATGTAGCTATATATTTGCAAAAGAACTAGGTCCACAAATGGAACAAGTAATCTAATATTGAATTAATGACAAGATAGTCATTTAGGAAAGAAGGCAAGATTTGGGGCCTAGCATATAAACTAGTTTTCCTCAAACGTTAATTGAATTTGGAAGAAGAAGAATAGGAATGTGTCACCGAAAGATTTCAACGCCGCATCTAAAGGCTCCGAATCTCTATTTGTTTGCGTCTTTGTATCAGGTTGTAGTAGCTTAGTCTGTCATTCTTCAAGAATGGAGTCAGACCTTTACCTTCTTCTCTTACTTGCTTGTATACCTGACTGTCTGATACTGTTCCTGTCCTGATTTACTGATTTATTTATCTTCTATGAATGCACGAGCGCTTGAAAAAAAGAACCTGGGACATATTTCCTTGCCATGGCCGCGGCCTTCATTTCACTCCCTTTAGCTAGTGCTGCGTTTGTAACAAAAAAAATGATATACTAATTTTTTTTTTCAACCGGTTAGATAAATTCACTGGAAGGATCTCAGCGCCGCATCTAGAGGCTCTCGCCCTCTAATTTGTTTGCATCTTTGTATCCGGTCGTTGTTGCTTAATATGTCCTTATTTAATTTCTGTTTGTAAAAACAATGATAAATATTTTTTTCTTCAAGCGTTTGATTATATTCGGAAGAAGAAGATGATGAATGTATCACGAGAAAGATCTCAGTGCTGCAGAGGCTCCCACCCTCTAATTTTTTTGCGTCTTTGTATTAGGTTGCAGTAGTTACTGTTGTCTTCATCTAATTATGAATTTCCAAACTAGCAAAATTTCAACTAGGTTTTTTGTTTATTCATTAATTTATTAATATTTAAGTTTAAAATGTAATGAATTAGGCATTAACAACATTGTATTTCACATACTTTTCTTACTTTTAGTTTTCTAAAGTATCACACGACCGATAAAGATGAGACTAATCCCTTTGAGACTCGGAAATCACATTAAGTGAGTAAGCTTCTTTCAACAAATCCTTCTCCATACCTACGTACAGCCCAGGGATCAAATCTTAAACTAGACTAAAAAGTCCAACTATGTACCAATTATTCTAGACCTTCACATGCATTTCTTTGATTTAATTAATTTATTTTATTCCAATATCTTTTTCATTAATTTGATTTTTACAAGTTCTAATTCCATAAATTTAATTTCTGTATATTTTTTCTCTTTAATTTGCAATTTTTCTTTTTCTAGCTTCATCAATTCTCCATTACCTTGATTTTTCTTTACTATTTATTTTCATCTGGTATTCATAATCTTTTATGCCTTCTTTAAAATGTCTTAAATGTATCTCACCTATCTGTCGTCAAATTATAGTGTATTGAAACTTCAAACATGATTTTAGTGGAAGTGTGGAACGGTGAGTATCCAACACAAGTAACTATTTATGACTTCGCTTCTTCACAATTGAATGCATGACCTGGACCCAATATGCCCAACAAGGTTAGAAATAATACAACCATACTCTTCATCATTTAGTCTTGTTAAGCTTTTCCTAATGGACTTTCTAAGATTTGCTTGTGTTTTCATCTATGAAAGGATGCAGCTATACATATGCAAAAGAAGTAGCTCAACAAATGGAACAAGTAATCTGATATTGAAGTAATGACAAGATAGTCATTTAGGAAAGAAGGCAAAATTTGGAGCCTAGCATATAGCTAGTTTTCTCAACCGGTTAATTGAATAGGATATTATTTATTCTCTTTGTAATTACGCCTGTAATTAGGGTTTAATATTTATTGTTAGTCAACTAGGTAAGTTGTATATATAGGGTATTTCATTATCAATAATACTCACGGAATTGATTTCCTTCATGGTATCATTGAGCGGGTTCAGATCCTTCCCTATCTGACCTAATTATTTACTTTACTGTTATTTCCCTTTCTCCTTCCCTCCTTACAAGCCGACGCAGCCTATCTCACATAGTGCAGCCGCCGCCGCTCGTCCACCCGCGCCTCCTCCGTCGCGCCGCCGGACCTCGCCAGCCACCGCGCTACTCCTCCCAGCGTCGTCACTCTCTGCAGCACCACGGGTTTTCGTTCCCAAACGAACCTGTACCGCCGTCTCCCCTCGCGATCAGCCAGATCAGGCCGCTCACAACCGCGCCTGCCCCGTCGCTGACCGCCACCGCCTCGCGCGCGCTGCCCTTCGTTCAGAACAGCCAGCGCCGCCGCCGCACCTAGGGTTTGCACCATCCTTGCACCCACGGCCCAGGACCCGACCCGTGTCCTCCCCCTGCCCTTTTTTTTTTTTTTATTATTCCCTCCCGGTTCATCAGCAGCCAGCTCGACCGGACCGGTTCCCCCCAACCCGGTTCAACCGTATCTGTAAAAAAAAAAAAAAAAAAAAAAAAAAAAAAAAATCAGTTTTTATTATTAGTCCATTCCTTTTTCTTTTGCAGATTCAATGGCTGATACTGATTCTACCACTGGCTCTCCCACCGGTGACACCACAATGGTTTCCACGCCCACGACGCCATCGTCCTCCTCTGCCAAGCCGGATTTTCATCCGGCCCTTGCCGTCACCAATATCAAAAACAACATTCCTTTCAAACTCGAGTTAGACAAGGATCATTATGCTATGTGGGCTGAATTGTTTGAAACTCATGCCCACGCCACCCAGGTGCTCCACCATATCATTCCTCAAGCTGGCTTGGAGCCTCCTGCGCGCACCGATGCTTCCTATGCCCGGTGGGCCACTCTTGACTCTACTGTCAAACAGTGGATTTATTCCACCATATCCTTTGATCTTCTCGCCACTGTTATGGAGAAAGGTTCTACTGCTATGGCTACTTGGAACCGTATAGCTTCTATGTTTGAGGACAATCAGAACTCCCGTGCTGTCGCCCTCGACCAGGATTTCATCTCCACTCGCATGGAGGATTTTCCTAATGTTTCGGCCTATTGTCAGCGTCTGAAACATATCTCTGATCAGTTGAGGAATGTTGGTGCCCCAGTCAGTGATCATCGTCTTGTTCTCCAGTTAGTCTCTGGTCTCACTGAGCCTTTCCGTGGTGTTGCCACCCTGATCCGTCAGAGCGAGCCTTTGCCTCCATTCCTCAAGGTCCGCTCCATGCTGATTTTAGAGGAATCCGGTCTCGCCAGGATGTCAGGTCCGGCCTCTCAGACTGCTTTGCACACCTCTGCTTCCCGTCCACAAGCCTCCGTTGACTCCTCTCAGCAGCGCCCCACCTACCGCAGCGATCAGGGTCACTCCAATCATCGTTATGGGTCAGGGCCCCATCGCAATTATCAGGGTGGTTCTGGTAAACCTAAGAAGAAAGGTGGCTCCCGTTATCCTGGATCATCTGGCTCCTCTGGTTCCTCTGCTGCATCTCCTCCACCCTGGCGCCCACCACCGCAGGCATCCTGGAATCTCTGGGGTTGGGCTCCTCCCCCTGGTTGGGCTCCTTCCCCTTGGGGCATGCCTCCTTGCCCTTACCCCACATCTCAGTGGTCGCGTCCCATGGGTGCTCCGCCGCAACCCGGCGTTTTAGGTCCGCGTCCTCAGGCCTACACCGCTACTGCTTCTCCAGCACCCACTGATATCGCTGCTGCCATGCACACCATGTCCTTGACTCCTCCAGACACCACGTGGTACATGGACACCGGCGCCTCATCCCATACTGCGGCATCTCAAGGTACTCTCACGTCTTATTCTAATTTACGTCATTTAAATCAGAAACTGATAGTTGGTAGTGGTCAGGGCATTCCAATTCAGGGTTCGGGACACACTTCTATTCCTACCCCTCACAAACCTTTAGCACTCAATCATGTCTTGCACACTCCGCGAATTATTAAAAACTTAATTTCTGTGCGACAACTCACTACTGACAATAATGTTTCTGTTTCTTTTGATCCATTTGGATTCTCGGTGTCTGACTTCCAGACGGGGATGCCTCTCCTGAGATGTAACAGCCTCGGCGACCTCTACCCAGTCACTCGTTCCTCTCCCTTTGCTGGTCTTGCTTCTAGTGTCTGGCACAATCGACTTGGTCATCCAGCTTCCTCAGCTTTAAACCATCTTAGGAATACTAAACTTATTTTTTGTGAACCTTCGTGTTCTAGTTCTGTTTGTGATTCTTGTGTTTTAGGCAAACATGTCCGGTTGCCTTTTAGTTCATCTGAAACTATTACTTTGAGACCATTTGATATTTTGCATAGTGATTTATGGACGTCTCCTGTTTTAAGTACTGCTGGTCATCGTTATTACGTTTTGTTTTTGGATGATCACACTGATTTTTTATGGACGTTTCCGATTAGCAAGAAATCTCAGGTTTATGAAATGTTTACTACTCTTGCTACACTTATTAAAACCCAATTTTCAGCAAATATTAAATGTCTTCAATGTGATAATGGACGTGAATATGACAATGAATCCTTTCATCGGTATTGTGATGCTAATGGCCTTATTTTTCGCTTCTCTTGCCCTCACACTTCTTCTCAAAACGGCAAAGCAGAACGGAAGATTCGCACCATTAACAACATGATCTGCACCCTCCTAGCTCATTCGTCCGTTCCTCCTTCATTTTGGCATCATGCCCTTCAAATGGCAACGTACCTTCTGAACATTTTGCCCCGCAAGACTCTTCAGAATGATTCTCCTACTCAGCTGTTGTATCATCGCGACCCTTCCTACTCACACTTACGTGTCTTTGGTTGTCTATGTTTTCCTCTATTTCCTTCCGCTACAATAAACAAACTGCAACCACGATCGACTCCGTGTGTTTTTCTGGGGTATCCGATGAATCACAGAGGTTATAAATGTTATGATTTGTCACACAGAAAAATTATAATATCGCGGCATGTCATTTTTGATGAAACCCGATTCCCCTTTGCTGACCCATCCTTGACTCCTGCCCCTTCTTATGAGTGCTTCACCGAGGACCTTCCTCCTTCTTTGCTCCACCATTGGCAAACCGTATCATCCCGACCACCTGACCCTCCGGTCCCGCCGTCGAGTCCCACTGACTCTTCGCCTCCCTTCCCGGCTCCCGTCTCCCCTCCTGCTTCTCCCTCGCCTTTGCCTTTGCCTCCGGTCCCACCTGCCCCACCCATACGGACCATGACTACCCGTAGCATGCACGGCATCTCCAAACCTAAAAAGCCTTTTAGCCTTTCGGTCTCTATTGATGACCCGTCCATCTCCCCCTTGCCTCGTAACCCAAAACAAGCCTTATCCGATCCCAATTGGAAGTCCGCTATGCAGTCTGAATTTAATGCACTTATTAGAAATAATACGTGGGAGTTGGTTCCCCGTCCTTGTGATGATGTTAATGTTATTCGCTGTATGTGGATTTTTCGCCATAAAAAGCAGTCTAATGGTTTGTTTGAGCGTTATAAGGCTCGTCTTGTAGGTGATGGCAGGTCTCAGATTGCAGGTGTGGATTGTGACGAGACATTCAGCCCCGTGGTGAAACCGGCTACCATCCGGACAGTTCTCAGCATTGCTCTCTCCAGATCCTGGCCCATACATCAGTTGGATGTCCAGAATGCTTTCCTGCATGGTGATCTCCATGAGACTGTCTACATGCATCAGCCTTTGGGTTTCCGCGACCCTCACCACCCGGACTATGTCTGTCGTCTGAAGAAGTCCCTTTATGGTCTGAAACAGGCGCCTCGTGCTTGGTATCAGCGATTTGCTGATTATGTTTCCTCTATTGGATTCCGGCACAGCACTTCCGATCATTCTCTTTTCATCTTCCGGCAGGGTTCTGATATTGCCTACATACTTCTCTATGTTGATGACATCATCCTGGTTGCATCATCGCATGATCTCCGCAAATCCTTTATGGCACTTCTTGCATCCGAGTTTGCTATGAAGGATCTTGGTCCTCTGAGTTACTTTCTTGGCATCGCTGTCACTAGACATGCAGGTGGCCTTTTCCTCAGTCAGAGCACTTATGCTACTGAGATTATTGCTCGCGCCGGCATGACCTCATACAACCCTTCTGCTACACCGGTTGACACCAAGCAGAAGCTCAGTTCTTCCTCTGGGACTCCTTGTGAGGATGCCACCCTATATCGGAGTCTTGCTGGTGCCCTACAGTACCTCACATTTACTCGTCCTGACATTTCCTATGCTGTTCAGCAGGTTTGCTTACATATGCATGCACCCCACACCGAGCACATGCTTGCCCTCAAGCGGGTTCTCCGCTATGTTCGTGGCACATTGACTTATGGGCTACATTTGTATCCCTCCCCGGTTGAAAAGCTTGTTTCTTACACTGATGCTGACTGGGGGGGCTGTCCTGACACCAGACGCTCCACTTCTGGTTACTGTGTTTTCCTCGGTGACAACCTCATATCTTGGTCCTCCAAGCGGCAACCCACTCTCTCTCGCTCTAGTGCTGAAGCTGAATATCGAGGTGTTGCTAATGTTGTCTCCGAGTCCTGCTGGATCCGCAATTTACTTCTGGAGCTTCATTTTCCTCTCTCTCTGGCAACATTGGTCCACTGTGACAATGTTAGTGCCATCTACCTCTCTGGGAATCCAGTGCATCATCAGCGTACCAAACATATTGAGATGGATATCCACTTTGTTCGGGAAAAGGTCGCGCGTGGCCAGGCTCGCGTCCTTCATGTTCCTTCCCGTCATCAGATTGCGGACATTTTTACCAAGGGCCTACCTCGGGTTCTTTTTGATGATTTTCGTTCCAGTCTCAGCGTCGGTGAACCTCCCGCTTCGACTGCGGGGGTGTGATAGAATAGGATATTATTTATTCTCTTTGTAATTACGCCTGTAATTAGGGTTTAATATTTATTGTTAGTCAACTAGGTAAGTTGTATATATAGGGTATTTCATTATCAATAATACTCACGGAATTGATTTCCTTCAAATTTGGAAGAAGAAGAATAGGAATGTGTCACGGGAAATATATCAGCGCTGCATCTGGAGGCTCTCACCCTCTATTTGTTTGTGTCTGGTATCAGATTGAAGTAGTTTAGTCTGTCATTCTTTAGTGTTCCATTTGTAACAAAAAAAAGGACGATAAACAAATTTTTCTTCAATAGGTTAACTAAATTCTGAAGAAGAAGATGAATGTGCCACTGTAAGGATATCAGCGTCGCATCTGAAGACTCTCACCCTTTAATTTGTTTGCATCTTTGTATCTAATTGTAGTAGCTTAGTCTGTCCTTTATCTGCCGTTTGTAACCTAAAAAAGATGATAAACTAATTTTTCTTTAAGCAGTTGATTAAATTCGAAAGAAGAAGATGATGATGAATATGTCATGGGAAGGATCTCAGTGCTGCATTTGGAAGCTCACACCCTCTAATTTGTTTTCATCTTTGTATCAGATTGCAATATTTTAACATGTCGTCTTCATCTAATTTTGAATTTCCAAACTAGCAAAGTTTTAACCAGGTTTTTTTTGTTTATTCATTCATTTTTAAGTTTAAAATGTAATGAATTAGGGATTAACTACATTGTATTTCAATTCTCACATACTTTTCTCACTTTTAGTTTCCAAAGTATCTCACAACTAGCAAGGATGAAACTAATCCTCTCGAGAAACAAAAGTTTTTTCAGCTTTCTATATTGTCATTTTATTCCATAATTAAATAGGTTTAATAACTCTTTTGGTTTCTCACTTATAACGATTTTGCACTATTGATCCCCAATAAAAAAAAATTAGCAGTTTTGGCCTTCCACATTTATGACACCCGGAGCTGACGAGGGCGGGAGTGATCGCTGGTGCAGTGAGGCACGGACAAGGTGCGACTCCTGACAGACTTCTAGGCGGAGGGGTACAT
Source organism: Lotus japonicus (assembly GCF_012489685.1). Classification (NCBI taxonomy): domain Eukaryota; kingdom Viridiplantae; phylum Streptophyta; class Magnoliopsida; order Fabales; family Fabaceae; genus Lotus; species Lotus japonicus. The sequence continues at coordinate 45,292,903 of NC_080044.1, forward strand.
GAATGAACCGATCTCGCACCCGAACAAGAGGTATTCCGAGACTGTGTAGATATGAGACTATACAGTTGAGGAGGGCATAAAAGATTTGATTGGTACTACTCATAACAACAAGATGCATTTTCTTTTCAGGATCTTAACTCATAAAAACTCCAAGGTTAAGTGTGATGGGTGACCTCCTGGGAAGTTTCCCCGGGAATTGCATGAGTGAGGACAAAACGCACTGAAAAGACTCGTGTTGTTACCGTGAGGTCAGTCTTCAGATCGGGATGTTGCAACATTACTTAATTTTTATGATCCATATTTGGAACTAATTTTGCTAAATTTTTTCAGGAGGACCGAAATTAAAAAATCGTGATAAGTGAGGGAAGAAAAGAGCTATTAAGCCAATTAAATATCCACTCACAACTCTCCAAAAAAAATATAAAACGAAAACAGAATCAAGGAAGCCAGGTGTAGCCGCTACACATAAACAACCATGGGACGGCCGAGTCATCCCACACCACCCGTCACAAAATCCACGTGTCAACCAACTACTTCACCACCCACTGCCACGTTTCCCTCCTCCCTCTCTGTTTCTCTCTCCCGCCATTCTCGCTCTCCCTCTTATCTCTCTCTCTCTTCTCTCCCTCTCTCTCTCAACGATGTCACGGCAGCAACAACAATGCGATTCACGGCGGGGGAAAATCCCGCCGGGAATTCTTCTAATCCGCGGCAAGGATTGGAACCTCCACACCTACCGCTACATGGTTCTGTTCATCACATTCATCGCCTACGTTTGCTACCACGCTTCACGAAAAGGCACCGGCATAGTCAAAAGCGTGCTCTGCCCTGTCCCAAACAGAACCAAAATCCACGGTTGGAGCCCCTTCAATGGCCCAGAAGGAACTTCCAAGTTGGGAGAAATCGATGTGGCGTTCTTGGCTTGTTACTCTCTAGGGATGTATGTTGCTGGGCACTTAGGGGATACCCTGGATTTGCGATTGTTCCTCACGGTGGGGATGATGGGGAGTGGAGTTTTTGTGGGGCTTTTTGGGATGGGGTATTTCTGGAATGTTCATGAGTTTTGGTTTTTTCTGGTGATGCAGATGGTGGCGGGGTTGTTTCAGGCGACGGGGTGGCCGTCGGTGGTGGCGGTGATTGGGAACTGGTTTGGGAAGAGGAAGAGGGGGCTGATAATGGGGGTTTGGAATGCGCATACTTCGGTTGGGAATATTAGTGGGTCGCTTCTTGCGGCGAGTGTTTTGGATTATGGGTGGGGGTGGTGTTTTGTTGTGCTTGGTGGGGTGATGGTGTTTGGAGGGGTTGTTGTTTATTTGTTTCTGGCTGCGTATCCGGAGGATGTCGGGTTTTCGTCGATTAATCAGGGGGATGAAGAGGCTCAAGGAGGTAAAGATGGTGGTGGTGGGGGTGAAGGGGAGAGTGGTGGTGTTTCCAGGAAGAGCATAGGGCTTGTTGAAGCTTGCATGATACCAGGAGTGATCACTTTTGCTTTGTGCCTGTTCTTTGCCAAGCTTGTTGCCTACACTTTTCTCTATTGGTTGCCATTTTACTTGACTCAGACAGGTCAGCTGATAGGAATTCTAAATTGTTATGTCATAAGTCATAACTCATAAGTAATATATAAACCATATATAAAATGATTTGTAGACATCCGCATAGTGCAGACAAACGCTCGAAAAAGAGGAAGAAATGAGAGAAATAATAAAAGTGATATACAATAGAAAAAAGAGATACGGAGATAAACAAATTGTCTATTGAATGTTTGCACTATTTGTATGTTGGGGGTGAATGAATCAAAATCCCGTCTACAATAATTCTTTTCAACAAAACTATTTGTCAGTAGATGTGATTCATGTAGGTTCTACCTAATAAGTATCAGGACCCAGATATTTTAGTGAGACAAAAAGTGTACTTGCATTCCTCTTCACAATATGTGATTTATCCCTTTTAGAGACCTTATCATGTAGGACTTAAGAGCTTTTCATGTGTGGTTGCTTTTGCAAGATGGCTCTAAAGTGAATTCTTGGTCTTTTACAAATCTCAATCTAAGTTATGGATAATCTACATATGTAGTTTGTTAAAAAAAGTGCTTGCTGTGCATGTGGTTTTGAATTACTAATACATGTGGTGTTGAATTACTAATACATGTGGTTTTGAATTACTTGTTTCCTCTGCTTTCTGACAGATGAAAATATAACAGCAGAATTGACTAGCATGAGACCCTTAAAACATGTGTAGTTTGGTTTATTTCATTGGTTAAAAAACCTATCAAATTCACTCTTCTGGTTTTTTTCCGTATAAACTGCACAAACGTTGCATTTGATAATGAGGCCAATCCCTTGAAATCCAAATTGCATTGTATCTTTATCTGTCTTATAAATTGTCATTTTCCTCTTGCAGAAATTGGTGGGAAGTACATCTCTGTTAAATCTGCTGGAAACCTTTCAACCATGTTCGATGTGGGGGGCATTGTTGGGGGCATTCTTGCAGGCCACATATCTGATAGGCTCAATGCTCGCGCTATAACCGCAGCCAGCTTCTTGTTTGCAGCGATTCCTTCCATGTTTTTATACAGATCATATGGAAGTGTTTCCATGAATGCCAATATTGCACTCATGATGGTGACTGGATTATTAGTAAATGGACCCTATGCACTCATCACTACAGCTGTCTCTGCGGATTTGGGTACGCACAGTTCTCTTAAAGGGAATTCTCGTGCTCTGGCTACAGTTACTGCTATTATAGATGGTACCGGATCAGTTGGTGCAGCTCTTGGCCCTCTTCTTACTGGGTTTATCTCAACAAAGGGGTGGAATGGAGTTTTCACTATGCTAATCGTTGGGGCTTTTATTGCTGGGCTTCTTTTGACGCCTTTGATCATAGCTGAAATCACAGAAAGAACGGGCAAACCTAGCGAACAGCAAAATCTTGAAGGTAAAACATTCAAAGTATTAAACCAATGGGGACGAGTCATATAATTAATTTCAATCTGCTGCTTCTCCTTTCTTTTGTGAATCTAGCACCTTGCTCATGACAATATCTATTTTATGGATAAAGTAGTTACTGATGAGTTAAAGTCTAACATAACCCAGTGATATGACGAAAATAGTCCTAACTCCTAATATATGATTGCGCAGTTCTCATTCCTGGGCTAGGTTTTTGAGTTAGTGTTAGACCTAACACAAATTTTAACATCATGAAATTCTAAGAAGAAGGAATCAAATCATATGCATGTTTTTCCTCCACAATGTGTGTTCCTTCATTTTCTGTCAACAAAATGTAGTAGAATTAGCATTGTCTTGTTATAATTATCTTGAACTTTGAACTTTGAATTTCTGTCTAAATCATCCCTTGTGATGTTTTTGACATATTGGTGATCTTTTTGCAGCCTCTGCATCTCAACCACTTCTGGAGGAAGAAAGGTGACACTTATCGAGAACCTCATGAATCCTCAAATATGATGCTTAGTACTTAGGTTGTAATATGAGAAGGTTGTAATATATTGTTAATGGCTCTTACAGTAGCTTGCAGCAGCCACTTCATTGCTCATTTTCTGTGACGATGATATGTGCCTAATTATATGTAAATGAACATGTAGATTAGATGTATTTAGGCTTAAATGCATTTGTTGCCCCTGATGTATAGCCAATATGCAAAAGACAACCCAAGTCTATTTTTGTCGACGTTTGTACCCTCAATATTTTGAGAAAGTATAACGAATGCCCCTCCGTCAGATTTGACGTTAAAAAACTAACGGAGGGGCTGACGTGGCTTTTCTATTTTATTTTTCTTTTATTTCTTAAATGACACATCATTAAATAAAAATCAGAAACTTCAAAAGGGGTGGGGGGAGATTCGAACCCAGGACTTGAATGTGGCAAAACACACACTTTACCAGTTAAGCTACTCAAACAATTAATAATGTTACGAACAAAAATTTATTTATATCATGTTTATTCATCAAAATACATAAACCCTAACAGTTCTCACTATTTCTATTCATCTTCATCCAAACACCACAATCTAGCACAGAACAAATAGAGCGAGTCAGGTCCTTCAATCTCCGCCCGAGTCCAAGTCCGCTCAGCCCCAACTCGTTCGCACACCCTCCTTGCTACTAGAGAGACACCTCGTTTAAATTTTCCCTCTTCCAATCTCAACCTGCACTTGCAGTTTCAGAAACAAAGCACATCCAACCCGATCCGGTTGTGTCGACACGTGTTCGGGCTCCTTCGGTGTTAGAGCGGGTTTGATCCATGAGCTTCTCGCGTCAGTACAGATCAGAATCGATGCATCGAGAGGGAGAGGAATCGGGTCCGGACCCGGGTCATGTGGAGATGATGAAATCGGCGAGTGAGAGGGTGAATTCAGGCGAGAGGGAAGAGGAGGAAGGGGCAGTGGAGCGGCGGAGGCCGGCGACGGCGATTGGGAAGGGTAAGACGACGTCGTGGGGAGAAGATGAGGAGGTGGATGCGAGAGCTGATGATTTCATCAACAGGTTTAAGAAGCAGCTGAAGTTGCAGAGGATGGACTCTTTCTCCGTTACAGGGATATGCTCAGAGGAATCCCTTTCGAAGAAATTAGCTTTCATGGTGAAGAATGGTTGTTGTACCATAAAGTAAAAATTGCCATGGTTAATTTGTTGTTGTTATTTATGTTCATGCTTTAAATAATATTAGTATTAGATTACATTATATATGCATGGAATTAATCTCTTCTTTTTCATCCAAAAACCTTGCATATATGGAACCAGTAATTCAGAAGTTTTTGGGTTGTATTAAAAAAGTTACTTAGATTTCATGAGACCAGTTATCCAGAGTTTCAGTACTATGTCTATGGTGTTTGCAGAATCAAGCCATGTGGTGTTTGGATGAAGATGAATACGAAATAGTGAGAACTGTATGGGTTTATGTATTTTGATGAATAAACATGATATAAATAAATTTTTGTTCGTAACATTATTAATTGTTTGAGTAGCTTAACTGGTAAAGTGTGTGTTTTGCCACATTCAAGTCCTGGGTTCGAATCTCCCCCACCCCTTTTGAAGTTTCTGATTTTTATTTAATGATGTGTCATTTAAGAAATAAAAGAAAAATAAAATAGAAAAGCCACGTCAGCCCCTCCGTTAGTTTTTTAACGTCAAATCTGACGGAGGGGCATTCGTTATACTTTCTCAAAATATTGAGGGTACAAACGTCGACAAAAATAGAGTTGGGTTGTCTTTTGCACATTGGCGATACATCAGGGGCAACAAATGCATTTAAGCCATGTATTTATTCAGCTCTCATCAATTTGTTGTCTAGACTATAGGGGGGTTCCAAAGGGAATCTTGGCTCACTATTGGGAGTGGAACTTGATTCCTTTTTTTTTTTTAATATTGGATTGACTTTCCTAATTGGATTACATGTGGCGGCTGACTACTTGGCATGTTTGGATAAGTTTCTCTTTCCTCGAATTCAGTTCTTAAACCTAGAAGCTATTCTCAAAAGCCAGTTTAGAGAAATGATTTAGAGAAATGATTATACCGTTGAATCAATTGTAAAAGAATTTTTAAACATACACTGCAATTATTTAGACAATCGAAGTTCAAATTGGCGTCTACAGACACTTTCTTCATACCTTCTTGTTTTTTAAAAACACACTTCCATATAAAGTTCTAAGATATTTGAAAGAAATTATAATAGTGATTTAATTGATGATGAATCTTTCGGTGAAGTCTTCGGTGGTTCACCATATGACATCATGAGACACTCACCGTTCCATTGGAATCATGTTTCAAGTTTCAGTACACTATAATTTGATGACAAATATGTGAGATACATTGAAGATATTTTAAAAGAAGGCATAAAAGATTAAAAGATTATGAATAATAGAAAAAAATAAATACTGAAGAATAATCGAGGTAATTGAAGATTGATGATGATATTAAAATAAAAATTGTAAATGAGAAAAAGAGACAAAATATAAAGGAATAAAATTAGCGGAATAGAATTTGTAAAAATTAAATTCATGAAAAAGATAGTGGAATAGAATCAATTAATTTAATAAAAGAAGTGTATGTAAAGGTCTAGGATAATTGGTAGATAGTTGGACATTTTAATCATATAGTTTAAGATTTGATCCGTGGACGGTACGTACGTATGAAGAAGGATTTGTTGAAAGAAGCTTACCCACTTAATGTGATTTTCGAGTCTGGAGAGGATTAGTTTCATCCTTGTTGGTTGTGGGATGCTTTGGAAAACTAAAAGTAAGAAAAGTATGTGAAATACAATGTAATTAATGCATAATTCATTACATTTAGACTTAAAAATTAATAAATTCATGAATAAATAAAAAAAACCTAGTAGAAATTTTGGCAGTTTGGGAATTCATAATAAGATGAAAACGACAGGTTAAGCTACTGAAATCTAATACAAAGACGCAAACAAATTAGAGGGTGTGAGCTTCTAAATGCAACGCTAAGATCCTTCTCATGACACATTATCATCTTCTTCTTTCGAACTTAATCAACTGCTTGATGAAAAATTAGTTTATCATTATTTTTTGTTACAAACGGAACACTAAAGAAGGACATACTAAACTACTACAATCCGATACAAAGATGTAAAATCTTAGAGGGTGATACTCTCTAGATGCGGCGCTAAGATCCTTCCCGTGACCCATTCATCTTCTTCTTCCGAATTCAGCTAACATCTTGAAGAAAAATTAGTCTATCTTCTTTTTTTGGTTACAAACGGAACCTTGAAAAAGGGTAGACTAAGCATAGAAAAAAGGCTAAGCTTTTACAACCTAGTACAAAGATGCAACAGATAGGCGGTGAGAGCTTCCAGACGCAGCGTTGAGATCTTTCCCGTAACACACATTCCTATTCTTTTTCTTCCAAATTCAATTAACCTCTTCAGGAAAAAACTACTTTATATGCTAGGCCCCAAATTTTGCTTTATATTCTAAATGACTATCATATCATTACTTCAAGATCAGATTACATGTTCCCTTTGTGGAGCTAGTTCTATTCCATAAACTAAACAATTAATAAATAAAAAACATGGTTGAAATTTTTCTACTTTTGAAATTCATAACTAGATGAAGACGACAGGTTAAGCTACTGCAATCTGATACAAAGACGCAAACAAATTAGATGGTGGAAGCTTCTAAATGCAATGCTGAGATCCTTCTCATGACACATTCATCATTTTCTTCTTCCGAACTTAATCAATTGCTTGATGAAAAACTACTCTGTCATCTTTTTTTGTTACAAACGGAACACTAAAGAAGGACAAACTAAACAATTAGAATCTGTTGCAAAAATGAAAAAAAAAATTAGAGGGTGAGAGTCTCCAGATGCGCTGCTGAGATCCTTCCTGTGACACATTCATCTTTTTTTCTTCTTCTTTATTTAGCTAACTGCTTGAAGAAAAATTAGCTAATCATTTTTTTTTTGGTTACAAACGAAACATTAGCTAAAGGGAGTGAAACGAAGGCCGCGAATGTGGGGTTCTTTTTTCAAGCGCTCGTGCATGTATAGAAGATAAATAAATCAGGACAAGAACAGTATCCTACAGTCAGATACAAGCAAGCAAGAGAAGAATGTAAAGGCCAAACTCTGTTCCTGAAGAAGGACAGACTAAGCTACTACAACCTGATACAAAGACGTAAACAAATAGAGAGTAGGAGCCTCCAGATGCAGCGCTAAAATATTTTTGTGGCACATTCATATTCTTCTTCTTCCTAATTCAATAGACGCTTGATGAAAAATTACTTTATATGCTAGGCCTTAAATTTTGCTTTCTTTTCTAAATGAGTATCTTTTCATTACTTCACTATCAGATTACTTGTTCCATCTGTGGAGATAGTTCTTTTGCATATATATAGCTACATCCTTTCATAGATGAAAGCACAAGGAAATCTTACAAATTCCATTAAGAAAAGCATAAAAAGTTCTACATGATGAAGAGTATGGTTGTGTTATCTCTTACCGTGCTAGCCATACTGGAACCAGGGTATGCATTCAATTGTGGAGAAGCGAAGTCATCACTTGTTACTTGTATTGGATACTTTACTGGCGGTGGTGACCCGTCAAGCGGTTGATGCAATGCTTTAATTTCTATTAGTGGCAGGGAATCATCAACATTCAGTAAAGAAGATCTATGTGTTGCTTGTCCTTGCTTTAAAAATATAGTTAGCCGCTTCTCAGACACAGAGGAATACTTAGCTGATGCGCTCCTTAAACGATGTGATGTTGGCATAAACTTCACCATAAGCAAGGACTTGAAATGTAACGATTAACGTAAGTTCTATTAAGCATTTCTTTTCTTTTGTTTTAAGACAAATTCGAGCAAATGTAGGTCCTGCTTTTAATTTTGTGAGTTTCAATTGAATTTCAACTAATTAATGAGATGGTGTTCAACAAAGACATAACAACATTCTCAATAAAAATATAAAAAACATTAATTGTTAATTTGTTTTAAGTTATTAAAATTTGAAAATATTTTATATGTAATCTTAAAGAGCTTAACAAAAAATTTCACTAACTCATGAAATAGAATATATAATTAATCATTATTTACATTATTTTCTACTTCATTTTATTTATGCCATTTTTTATTGGGCAGGTTTCCTTGAGCTCAAGGTGACGGAAATAATATATTAAAAGGATAGACACTTAGTTTCGTGTCTTGGAATAGAAGACTTCGCAAATATGCATGAAGTAACAATGTGATATTATCAATAATAATTGATGAATATCAAGTGTATGAAGTGACAATGTGATATTATCAATAATATGTAATGAATATCAAGTTTCAATTTTATTCATCAATGCATTTTCATTACATAGATTATAGGTTGTTTACATTTCCATTAACATATGAAATAATGTTTTTTAATTGTAATTCAAGTCAACATTTCCGTAGCTTCGCTTTATATTAAAATAGTATTGAACTCGTATGCTAAAATATAAAAAGGGCAGATAAATAAAAATCTATTTTATGCAAATAAAAAAATTATCAATATTTATATAAATATTTTTAAAACTGTCCTTATAAACAATCATTTTTGTTGAACATACATATATAGACACTTTTCTTCATACCTTCTGATTTTGCAAAAACAGACTTCCATATAAAGTTTTAATCAAGATATTTGAAAGAAAAAATAATATTGATTTAATTAATAATGAATCTTTTGGTGAAGTCTTCGGTGCTTCGCCATATGACATCATGATTAGACTCTTTGACATAGTTGTTAAAAATTTGGCATTTAATTGACGATAGTAATAAAATTAACTAATTTAGGCATGAGACACTCACTGTTTTATTGAAATCGTGTTTCAAGTTTCTTTACACTATAATTTAATAGCGGAGAGGTGAGATACATAGAAGATATTTTAAAAAAAAGACATTAAAGAAGATTATGAATGACAGATCATAATAAATAGTGGAGAAAAGTTGAGGGAATAGAATCATATATAAATATTTTTAAAACTGACCAACATAGCTCAAGACAATTGGTAGATAGAGTGGCACGTATGGAAAATGATTTGTTAGGGGAGTGTTAATTATCCACTTAATGTGACCTCCGAGTCTCGAGAGGATAAATCTCATGGTTGTCGGCTGGGGATATCTTGAAAATCTATTAGGACAACTTGTAGATAGCTGAGCTCCTTAACCATCTAGATCAAGATTTGATCCTTGGGCGGAACGTATGGAGAATGATTTGTTGGGAGAGACTCGCCCACATACTGACTTTTGAGTCTCGAGAGGATTCATCTCATGGTTGTCGACTAGAAACACCTTTGAAATTCTGGCAACCGTAGTACATATTTTCTACCAGATATCTTACATGTCTAAGACATCTTGTATAACATTACACAAATCACAGCAAGCAATTAAGCAAGTTAAAGGACATAAATAATAAAATCACACAAGAGATTGTTAACCCAGTTCGATGCAATATCACCTACGTCTGGAGGGTTTTCACCCGAGAAAGATAATCCACATTGTACACAAAAGGTCTCAACAGAACTGCCCCAGTTCAACTACCTTTTCTACCTATCTCTACCCGTGGCTTATTACTTAGACATCCCTCTAAGTATGAGAGTCTCTCTCACTTTCTCACTCTCAATCACTGCCACAGTGATTAACTCTAACAAGAGTACAAAGACAGATCTCAAGATCATACAACTAACACAACGCTTAGCTTACAACAATGGCATAAAGCTGCTAAGAGAAACACACAATATTAACTCGATATAAACCCTAATCAAAACACACGAAGCACACCTAGCAACTAGGTCTTGGGTCTTCATAAGTAGTAGTCTTTCAGGCCTTGTCTTCGATGGGCTTGAAAGCACACTGAGTCCATACACAATAACAGGAAGTTGTTTCAGTAACAAACCAGTAACAAATCTGCACAAAATCTTCAAACCGTGTTTTGAGGTGCAGACAAAAAATTCCACAATTATCTTCAAATCAAACCCCTTTGAACCGGGTTTGACAACACCTAATAGATCCCTTTACGGCGCATAGAAGCTTCCACAGAAACCCTAACTTGATCACTACCTAATCAATACAAAGCCTCACAATTAATCTGCCAAGTAACGGAACGTTTTCCAGGGACAAATGTCATAGCACGATGTTACAACATCTTGTCCAACATCTTGGCACACACAATACATTAGCTAAAATGCAGACAACTATAACAAAGAAACAACAACCTTGAAAAACTAAAAATAAGAAATCTATGGGAAATAGAATGTAGTCAATGCATAATTCATTACATTTTAAAAATAAATAAATTAATGAGTAAATAAATAAAACCTTGTTGAAATTTTGCTAGTTTGGAAATTCATAACTAGGTGAATAAGTGACACATTCATCTTTTATTTTTGCTTACAAACTAAACACTTAAAGAAACACAAACTAAGCTACTACAACCCAATACAAAGGTGAAACAAATCAGAGGCTGAGAGCCTTCAAATGCGCCGCTAAGATCCTTCCTATCACACACTCATCTTCATCTTCCAAATTTAATCAACCGCTTGAAGAAAAATTAGTTAATCATTTGTATTGGTTATAAACATATTACTAAAGAAATATAGACATAGCTACTGCAACTTGGTACAAAGACGCAAACAAGCTAGACGGTGGGAGCCTCCAGATGCGGCGTCGAGATCCTTCCTGTAACACATTCATCTTCCTCTTCTTCTGAATTTAATCAACCGCTTGAAGAAAAATTAGTTTATGATCTATTTTTGGTTATAAATGTAACACTAAAGAAGGACAAACTAAGAAACTACAACTTGATACAAAGACGCAGACAAATTAGAGGGTGGAAGCCTCCAGATGTTGCGCTGAGATCCTTCCCGTGAAACATTCATCTTCTTCTTCTTCTGACATTAACTCACCGCTTAAAGAAAGATTAGATTATATGCTAGGCCCCAAATTTTTCTTTCTCTTCTAAATGACTATCTTGTCATTACTTCAATATCAGATTACTTGTTCCATTTTTAGAGCTATTTCTTTTGCATATATATAGCTACATCCTTTCATAGATGGAAACACAAGCAAATCTCAGAAAGTTCATTAGGAAAAGCTTAACAAGTACTACAAGATGAAGAATATGGTTGTATTATTTCTAACCTTTCTAGCCATACTGGAGTCTAGGCATGCATTCAATTGTGAAGAAGCGAAGTCATCAGTAGTTACTTGTATTGGATACTTTACAGGCGGTGGTGACCTGTCAAGTGGGTGCTGCAATACTTTAATTGCTATTAGTGGTGGAGAATCATCAACATTCAATAAAGAAGATCAACGTGTTGTTTGTGAATGCTTTAAAGACGTAGCTAGCCGTTTTTCAGACACAGAGGAATACTTAGCTGGTGCACTCCTTAAACAATGTGGTGTTGACATAAATTTCACCATTAGCAAGGACATGAAATGTAACAATTAAAGTAAGTTCTAATAAGCATTTCTTATAATTTCTTAGAAAAAAATTCTAGCAAAACTCTTTCATTAATTGATTAAAGTTCAAGTGAGGGTAACTAAAAATGTGCGTCCCACTTTTAATTTTGTGAGACGCACATGAACTTCCATTCGATACCAGTTTGACTTGGGGGTGGTGATTTAGGGGCAATAGGCAACAAAGTCGCCTTATTACCTATTTCTTTAGGAATTGTAGATTTTTTGGTTCATCATATTCATACATTTACATTTCATGTGACGGTAACGATACTCCTAAAGGGTGTTCTGTCTGCTCGTAGCTCAAGATTGATGTTGAATTAAGAAAGTCTTGGTTTTCAATTCCCTTGTGATGGACCAAGAAGAGGGGGAACATGCTAAGTATCCGCTTGGGATCCTGCTTCTTAGGACTACTTTGGAAAGTAATTAATAAGAGAGTGTTCAACAGAGAATGTTGAACATGATTCTCCATAAAAATATGAAATCATTTAATACTTAATGTGTTTTAAGTTATCAAAGTTTGAAGCATTTTATATTTTATATGTACTCTTTTTTTAGAGAACAAAAGAGTTTATTAATAAATAAAAGAAGGTACAATCCCCTAACGAAGGAGAAGAAGCGAAAAAAAACAGCAAAAACCCGCCAAAAAAACCACAACCCAACCAAAAGAAAACCCAAAGAAGCCTAAAAGACTCAAGAGCCACACTAAACCAAACAACAAGAGCTCCAAAAAGCCACAAAAACAACGGAGAGACACAAGACTTCTACGAACCCACAGGTCCATTATATGTTCTCTTAAGGCGCTTAATAAATTATTTCATTATTTCATCAAATAGTTAATATATTATACAACGCACAATTGATAGATAGTTGACCTTCTTAAGCTTCTAGTCCAGGGTTCGATCTTTGGGAGGTGCGTAGGGAGAAATTTTTTGTAGAGGGACCTTCCCACATAACATGATCTCAGAGCATCGGGTATTAGATTCATGACTGAGACAAATACTTGGGAAAAAATAGTTAATATATTATTAATCTTTATTTACATTTTTTTTATTGCATTTTATTGATACCGTTTTTTGGTGGGCAGGATTCCTAAAGCTCAAGGTGTTGGAAATAATATATCAAAAGGGATATCCACTTGGTTGTTATTCTTGGAATAAAAAGTTTAGTTTCGCATATGTGTATGAAATAATAGTGTGATATTATCAATAATAATTAACGAATATCAAGTGTATGAAGTAACACTGTGATATTATCAATAATATTTAATGAATATCAAGTTTGAATTTTATTCAATGCATTTTTATTACATATATTATAGGTTAATTGTTTACATTTCCATTAACATATGAATAATATTTTTTAATTGCTATTCTAGTCAATACTCTCGTACCTTCGCTTTATATTAAACTAGTATTGAACACGTATGCTAAAATATAAAAGGGAAGATATATGAATAAAAATATATTTTATGGATATAAAAGAATTATCAATAGTTAAACAAGTGTTTTTAAAATTGTCCTTATAAACCATCATTTTTGTTGAACATACAATTCTTACGATAGAAAGAAATTTTTACCATTTTTCCTTATAACCTTTGTATATGTTTTTACTTAATAAATTTGATATCAATAAAATATTAAGTAGATATTAATTTTTTTATAATATTAATACGTTTTTATTCTCGAGTGATTAGTATATCTTTATAAAATTATTAAAATCATTGGATATTTAGTTATTAATTTAAATTTAATTATAAAAGAATTTTCAAGCATACACTAAATTATTTAGGCAATTGACGTTAATAGACACTTTTCTTCATATCTTCTTGTTTTCCAAAACAAACTTCCCTGTAAAGTTCTAATCAAGATATGTGAAAGAAAATATAATATTGATTTAATTGATGATGGATTTTTTTTTTTTCAAACAAAAGAAGATATATTATTCAAAAACCTTTCAATCATGAGAAAATCTTTCCCATGTAAGAAAGAAGAATCAATACAATACTGTCAAAAAACAGAATTTAGCAGTACACATATTCTCCTGAATTCAAATACCAAAAATGGTACCCCTACAACCATGACAACACCTGGAAAAGCAAGAACAGAACCGTAAACACAAATTAAGTGCAACAAAGATATGTTCAGAAACATGATCATAAAGACAGTAACACCTCTCCCGCATCACAAAAACCCAAACCTGTGGCAGCACATAGAAAGCAGCTTTGAGAATAAAGTCCTTAATTAGGGATTTTAGATGAGAACATGGCTTCCAAGTCATAGGGACCCATTTCCCCATTTAAATCATCCACGCTAAACCACAGTGGGGAGCCTCTGTTACATCCTTCTTTCGCTAGAAAATCAGCCATCTCATTGCTGTCTCTAAAAATATGCTGAATTTCCACACAATTTACCTCTTGGATCAAAAAAACAATTTGATTTAATTCATTCACGAGTCTCCAAGTCTGTTTTCGTTAGAAATAACCCAGCCCACCGCCACAGTCGAGTCACTTTCAATTAGTATGTTATTGAGCAGAAATTCTAGACTAAAACCAGAGCATTCAAAATAGCCCTTACCTCGGCTTCATAACCCCATCCATGCCCCACATTTAATGAGAAATAGCCCCTGACTATACTGTTAACATCTCTAAAAACCCATCCCGCACCACTTGGACAAGGGTTTCAACTTAGGCTCCATCCACATTCCATTTGAGAAAACCAGCAGAATTGATGATGAATCTTTTGGTGAAGTCTTCGATTGGTGCTTCACCATATGACATTATGATAAAACTCTTTGACGTAGTTGATTAAAATTTGGCAGTTCATTGAAGGTAGTAATAAAATTAAGAGTAAAATACACTCACCCCTCAAGATTTGCAAAAATGACACTCCACCCCATTCTTTTTTTAAATCTACACTCCACCCCATTTTTTATAAAGGCAAAATTTAGTGACGAAAATAAATTCGTCACTAATAAAAAATAATTACTAATTAGTTAAAATTTAAATAAGTTTAATGCATATACACTATCATACATTAATTTATGAAAATAATTTTACTGAATTAAATTTAAAAAAACAATCCACTCTGTCTGTTAAGTCCACGTCCCATCTGTCTCCAAATCATATTTCTAACCACAAACGGTCACCACCAAGCCTTTGCTCCCTTTAACACGACGGCCACTGTCCCAGAATGTGAAACCCCATGGCACCACCATGCATCAAAGTTTTGTTGCGACCTGAACCACAGAACGTGAATCGCACATTCCCAAAGCTACCTGTTCAACTACTTCTTGTGAACTTCACCCCCTTTAAGTTGCGAGCGAACGCTCTGTTGGTCTAAGATGTCGTTGGATTTTGTTAAAAACGGTGCTCCACCGCATCGTTGGGTTCTAATAACCTCCGATCCACTTCATATTTCTTAATTTTGTTTCTCTATTTTCTTCACCCATTTGTCTTGCTTTTTGGGTCTACAATCTAATTTTCAAAATTTGAGGTATAAAGAGATTATTTTGATTAAAATTGAATTATTACCAAATATGAAAACACAAGCATGTTTCCCTATATTCGAGATATGCTTTGTAAACCGGTCGGGTGTGCTATTGCAGAATTCGCATTGTGAATTTACGGAGGAAGACCGCGATTGAGAGAATGAGGAGGACTGTGATGTTTTCATTTTTAAATTTATTGGATTATATTGAAAATATTTTTTGAAATTATTGATTAACAATTTAAATAATAACTAATTATTAATAAAGAATATTTTTCGTCACTAAATTTACATCTATATAAAATGGGGTGGGGTGTAGATTTTAGACAAGAATGGGGTGGAGTGTAATTTTAACAAACCTTAAATGAGAAACTCACCGTTCCATTGGAATCATGTTTCAAGTTTCAATACAAATGAAAACAAATGGTGAAGAAAATCCGTGTGCGGTAATGAAGGATTGATGAAGATATAAAATGAAAAATTGTAAATGAGAAAAAGACAAAATATACAGGAACTAAATTTGTGGAATAAGACTTGTAAAATTTAAATTGATAAAAAACAAAGTGGAATAGAATCAATAAATTAAATCAAAGAAATGTACGTGAAGTTCTACGATAATTGGGAGATAATTGGACTTTTTGGTCATCTAGTACAATATTTGATATATGGGCAGTACGTACGTATGGAAAAATGATTTTGTTAAAATAGGCTTACCCACATAATGTGATTTTTGAGTCTCGAGGGGATTAGTCTCAACCTTGTCGACTTTGGGAGACTTTAGAAAACTAAAAGTAAGAAAAATATGTGAAATACAATGTAGTTAATGAGTAATTCATTACATTTTAAACTTAATAAATTAATGAATAAACAAAAACCTGGTTCAAATTTTGCTATTCTGAAAATTCATAATTAGTTGTAAACGAAAATTTTAATTCTAAGTGATTAGAATTATTTATAGTATTTTATTATTTAATTAGAAGTTCAGATGTATTTTGGAAATAATTATTTAGTGGACATAAAAGGGTTAAATCCTAATTTTAGAAAGTTTGAGAGTGAAATGCAACATATGGAAGTACGTAGGACGGGAATTGTAGTAATTAACCTAGGAGAGGAAATTAGAGAGAGAGAGGAAAAAGAAAGGGAGAGGAAGAAAAGAAGAGAGAAGGAGGAAGAATAAGGAGGAAAATAAAGATGGAATATGAAGATGGATGAAGTGTTTGATCAAACCTTTCATGGAGGAATCAAGCATTGAGGAACTTGAGTTCATGTTAACCTCTTTTTCAAGAGGATGAGGGTGATAATAGAACCCTAAAACCTCCATGTTTGTGTGTGTTGTTCTGGATTTAAGGTTGTATTAATCTAGGGGATTGTTAATGAGAATTCTTGATTTCTTGGTTTTAATGAGTTTATAGTTGGTTTCTAGGACTAATTAGAGGTTTGTGATGATTTATGATGGATTGAGAATGTTGGATTTCACTTGTAAGCATAGAAATTTCGCTGGTTTTCGTATTTGCTGTTCTAGACTCGCTCAGTGAGATATCACGCTCAGCGTAAATGCACGAGTTTTCAGACTTTTTTGCTTAATTTGTAACGGACATAACTTGCTCATTTGTTATTCGTTTTAGGCTTTTGACCACTTTTTAGAAAGTCCTAAAAGTCTCCTTTCATATGAAAATGATTAAGAACTCAGAATATATTCAGAAGGAGAATTATAACTAAAATAGTCACACCTGGTAAGTTGAGTAATGAGTGAGAGTCTACTTTCGAATGAGTAAATTCATTAGGCATCTCCACATGATGTTTGATATGTGGGGTTGCATGTATTATTTCCTTGAAACTATATCGTTATTTATAAAGTTGTTTGTTAGATTTCACTTGAAAGCACATGATGCTTGACATAGTTAAAATTTTGACAGTTCATAGAAGGTAAGTATCAAAATTAACAATTTGAAGTATGTGACACTCACTGTCCCACTAGAATCACGTTTCAACACACTTTAATTTGATAACAAAGAGCTGAGATAAGACATAAAAATTCAAAGATTATGCATGACAGATGGAAACAAATAGTGAAGAAAGTTTGAGGTAATAGAGGATTGATGAAGATATAAACAGAAAAAAATGATAATGAGAAAAAGAGACAAAATATATTGGAATTAAATTGGTGTAAAAACATGAAAAATTAAATTAATAAAAAAGATAGTGGGAATAGAATCAATTAATTAGATAAAAGAAATGTATGTGAAGGTATAGGATAATTCGTAGATAGTTGGACTCATTAACATAGTTCAAGATTCGATCTATGTTCGGTAAGTACGTATGAAGAAGGATTTGCTAAAAGTTTACCCACTTAATGTGATTCCGGGTCTAGAGAAGATTAGTCTCATGTTTGTCGGTTGTGGAATACTTTTAAAAATTAAAAGTAAGAAAAGTATGTGAAATACAATGTAGTTAATGCCTAATGCATTACATTTTAATGTTAAAATTTATTAAATTAATGAATTAACAAAAAACCTTCTTGAAATTTTGCTAGTTTGGAAATTTATAATTGGATGAAGATGACAAGTTAACCTATTGTAACCTGAACAAAGACGCAAAAAAATTAGAAGGTGGGAGCCTCTAAATGGGGCACTTCCGCGACACATTTATCATCTTCGTCTTCTGAATTTAATCAACCGCTTGAAGAAAGATTTGTTTATCATCTTTTTTTTTTGTTACAAACAAAACACTAAAGAAGTATAGACTAAGCTACTACAACCTGAGACAAACATGCAAACAAATTAGTGGGAGAGAGCCTCTAGATGTGGCATTGAGATCCTTCCAGTGACAGATTCATCTTCTTCTTCGTCCAAACTTAGTTAACCGCTTGAAGAAAAATTAGTCTATCATATTTTGCTTTTTGTTACAAACATACACTAAAGAAGGACAGACTTAACTACTACACTCTGATACAAAGACACAAACACATAGAGAGTGAGAGCTTCCATATGAGACGCTGAGATCTTTCTCGTGACACATTCATCTTCTTCTAAAATTAATTAACCGCTTAAAGAGAAATTAACTTATATGCTAGGTCCCAAATTTTGTTTTTTTTTTCAAAATGACTATCTTGGCATTACTTCAATATCAAATTACTTGGAGGTAAAAAAAAAGGTTATGGGAGCCTAAAGTCCTTGCTTGGGTAGCTTTGCCCTTGAGCCTGCCATGATTTATCCCTTACAAGATGAGACCTTATCTTGTTGGACTTAGGAGCTTTTCATGTGCGGTTGCTTTTGCAATATGGCTCTAAAGTAAATTCTTGGTCTTTTACAAATCTCAATCTAAGTTATGTATAATATACATAAGTAATTTGTTAAGAACAATGCATGTTGTGCATGTGGTGTGAATTACTAATACATGTGTTGTTAAATTAATTGTTTCCTCTTCTTTCAGACAGATGAAATTATAACAACAGAGTTTACTAGCATGTGACCCTTAAAATATGTGTAGTTTGGTTTATTTCAGTGGTTAGAAAACCTATCAAATTCACTCTTCTGGTTTTTTTCGTATAAACTGCACAAATCTTGCACTTGATAATGAGGATCCCTGGAAATCCGAATTGCATTGTATCTTTATTTGCCTTATAAATGATAATTTTTCAATTTCAGGAATTGGTGGGAAGTACACCTCTGTTAAATCTGCTGGAAACCTTTCAACCTTGTTCGATGTGGGGGGCATTCTTGGGGGCATTATTGCAGGCCAAATATCTGATAGGCTCAAAACTCGCGCTATAACCGCAGCCAGATTCTTGTTTGCAGCGATTCCTTCCATGTTTTTATACCGATCATATGGAAGTGTTTCCATGAAAACCAACATTGTACTCATGATGGTGACTGGATTATTAGTAAATGGACCATATGCACTCATCACTACTTTTGTCTCTGCGGATTTGGGTACCACAGTTCTCTTGGAGGGAATTCCCGTGCTCTGGCTACAGTTACTACTATTATAGATGGTACCAGATCAGTTAGTGTAGTTCGATGTTGTCCCTCTTCTTACTGGGTTTATCTCAATAATACTAAAGAATGACAGACTAAGCTACTGCAACATGATACAAAGACGCAAGCAAACTAGAGGGTGCGAGCCTCCAGATGCAGCGCCGAGATCCTTCCCGTGACAAATTCATCTTCCTCTTCTTCTGAATTTAATCAACCGTTTGAAGGAAAAAAAAATTATCTTATATTTTTTGTTATAAATGTAACACTAAAGAGGGACAGACTAAGCTACTGCAACCTGATACAAAGACGCAAACAAACTAGAGGGTGGGAGCCTCCAGATGCGGCTCCGAGATCCTTCCCGTGACACATTCGTCTTCCTCTTCTTCTGAATTTAATCAACCGCTTGAAGAAAAATTAGTTTATCTTTTATTTTTGGTTATAAATGTAACACTGAAGAATAACAGACTAAGCAACTATAACCTGATACAAAGACACAAACAAAATAGAGTTTGGGAGCCTCTCAGATGCGGAGCTGATATCCTTCCTATGACACGTTCATCTTCTTCTTCTTCTTCCGAATTTAATTAACCGCTTAAAGAAAAATTAGTTTATATGCTAGGCCCCAAATTTTTCATTATTTTCTAAACAACTATCTTGTCATTACTTCAATATCTGATTACTTGTTCCATTTGTGGAGCTAGTTCTTTTGCATATATTTAGTTATATCCTTTCATAGATGAAAACATAAGCAAATCTTAGAAGTCCATTAAGAAAATATTAACAAGTACTACAAGAGTAACAATATGGTTGCATTATTTCTAACCTTGCTAAGCATACAGGAGCCAGGGCATGCCCTCAATTGTGGAGAAGCGAAGTCATCACTTTTACTTGTATTGGATACTTTACTGGCGGTGGTGACCCATCAAGTGGTTGCTGCAATGCTTTAATTGTTATTAGTGGCAGTGAATCATCAACATTTAGTTAAGAAGATCAACGTGCTATTTGTGAATGCGTTAAAGACGTATCTAGCCGCTTGTCAAACACTGAGAAATACTTAGCTGGTGCACTCCTTAAACGATGTGGTGTTGGCATAAACTTCACCATAAGCAAGGACATGAAATGTAACAATTAAAGTAAGTTCTAATAAGCCCACATGAATAGTATTTCGTAATTTATTGCTTAATAGTATTTCGAAATTTTAGAAAAGTCTTTGATTTTAATTTTAAAATTTAAAAAGTCTTCGGTTTTGATTATATTTACTGTTAAATCTTCTAATAATTTAATTATTTTTTTATGAATAGTGGGTGATAGTTGAGTTTTTCAAATGAACAAATTAATTAATACAAGGGATAAATATGGAACATCATAAAATTATTTTTTGAAATTTAGTAGAGGGTCTTATATTAGGGGACATGGGGTATTTCATTAAGGTGTATAATAATAAGGGACGGATGAAGTATATTTTATCAATATTTTTTTATTTATATCGAATTTGAATGGAACCATTAAACGCTCAACTCATCCATTTGTTTTTATAATTTTATAAAAATATATTAATCACTCGGGAATAAAACACATTAATACTACATTTTGTCTTAACACAAGACTTGTTATCGGGAGGAAGGAAATGTATGTTTAACAAGAATGATTGTTTATAAAAATACTTTTAATAAAATTTAATTATGTTGATAATTTTTTTTGTATCATATAGTAGTTTTATTTATTTATTTGCACCTTTATATTTCAGCTGTGTATAAAAGAGTTCAATATTAGTTTAATATAAAGCAAAACTACCAAGAGTATTGATTGAATTGCAATTAAAAAAATTATTTCATATTAATGGAAACATAAACAACCTATAATCTATGTAATGAAAATGCATCAATGAATAAAATTGAAACTTGATATTCATTAATTATTATTGATAATATCACATTGCTACTTCATAGTTCATACACTTCGGCGAAGCTGAACTTTTTTATTCCAAGAAAAGCAACCAAGTATCTATCCCTTTTGACATATTATTTCCATCACCTTGAGCTTTGGACTGGGCGAGACCCCAGGGTCCCTCGCCCAGGAGACCCAGCCTTAGGCGCAGGACGCATTAGGACCTTGGGCCTCTCTTCCCGAGGCCCAACTGGACCATTTAGATAGATTAAAGGCGCGAAAGCCAAAACTCTGCCTCTATAAATAGGAGGGGAATATCAATTGTAAGAGACTCTTAGCTCATTTGAGAAATATTCAGATTGAAATTCAGTTATTTTCTCTCTCTCTAGCGGTTAGAGCCTCTCTCTCTAAAATACTCATATAACTTTCCTCACACTTTGGGTACTCTACCCCATTCAATGTTCTCAGGATAGAACATTTGGCGCTGTCTGTGGGGATCGGTAGATTTCGATTCCCAGACTACGTGGATCGTGATTCAGTTGCGTGAAGCTCGATTTTTAGTGCGATTTTCTTCAGTTTTCAAGATTGTTTGTTTGAATTCTTTGGCTCACTACCGAAGCAGATGGAAACGCGTCGTAGACGACGTGATGAGGATCGAGAGCGGCGGCGCGTTTGGCCGCCGCGTCCTCCTTCTCCGACGCCTCCATTGCCTTCTCCACCTTCTTTGCCGGAGCAGCAGAGGACACCGGAGCATTCACCTCCGGACTCGGGAGAGGAGACTCAGACACCTCAGGCACCGATCTCCAGTCAAGATTATAGACGCTTGATTCGTAGCGTTGACGACATCCGCCAGCGAAACGATTATTTGTAGGAGCAACTGGAGTACTATCACGTCGAACAGCAGGGCGAGGGGGAGCGAGAGGCCGAGGCCGTGGCTGTGTTCGAGCCGTTTTCGGCGGCTGTAAGGGAAGTTGTGATTCCAGACAATATGGAGAATACTGTCCCCGAGACGTACAGCGGGAAGGCTGATCCCAAGGAACACTTGCCATACTTTAACACGAAGATGTTGATCAGTGCCGCTTCCGATGCTGTAAAGTGCAGGATGTTTCCGGCTACGTTCAAAGGCACTACCACGGCATGGTTCACAACACTGCCCCGAGGATCAATCACGAATTTTCGTGACTTCTCGTCCAAGTTCTTAGTCCAGTTCTCAGCAAGTAAAACCAAGCAAGTGACGATTGAGGACTTGTACAATGTGCGCGAGTCTAAGGGCGAGACTCTAAAGCAGTATGTGAAACGGTTCAGCGCCGCATCAGTAAAAATCGGGGAGTCGGAGCCGAATGCCTGTGCCCGTGCCTTCAAGGACGGATTACAACCTGGGAAGCTAAATAGCAAGTTGAGTCGCAAGCCGGCCCAATTAATGGCTGAGGTTCGGGCGAGAGCAAACACTTACATACTTGACGAGGAGGACGATGCTTTTAAGCGAAGGCGCGCGAAAGTAGAGAAAGATGGCGATCAGAGGGATGCATCGCCAGAGGACAAGCCAAGCAAAGATAAAGCAGAAGGGAGCAAGAGACGAGTCAGAAAGGCGCGTACGTGTGAAAGAGTGCCGAGAGAACCATTGTATCCCAATAAGGAGAGTTTTGAGCGCCGCCGACCCTGGCATCAGGCCGATCCTCGTCGGCGGGAAGAGTCAGGGAAAAGTTTGAGTGCGCATTTGACAGAGCTACTGCGTGAGGTTAAGGTGACACACGCGGTTGAGGAAGGCAAGAAAGAGGCAGGCTCGCCCCGGGCGGCGTTAGATAAGACAAAATGGTGCGAGTACCACCGCTCGGCAGGGCATGACACTGGTGACTGCTTTACTCTGAAGAATGAAATTGAGAGGCTCATCCGAGCGGGGCGATCACAGCTGGGTGACCGTGGTGATCGCTAGAGCGGGGAGCGGCAACGAGGGAACCGGTACAATGGGTCTCGCCAGCAAGATGATCGTAGACGGGAAGATCACCGCCGCACCCCAAGCACTGACAAAAAGGAAACACTGGCCACACGGAAGAAGGGGGCGGAGGAAACCTTCAATAAGGACCTTGAGCCGCCGGTTGGGACGATAAATACGATTGCAGGTGGTTTCGGTGGAGGCAGAGAAACAGCTTCAGCGAGGAGAAGACATGTCAGAGCAGTAATGTCGGTACAACAGTATGAGACCCCTTTTGGTTTCCAACATCCAGATATCGTGATATCGTCGGCGGATTTTGAAGGAATAAAGACGCACAATGATGATCCCGTGGTTGTCATGATAAGGATAAACAACTTCAATGTGCGGCGAGTTCTTCTGGATCAGGGAAGCTCAGCTGATATCATCTATGGGGACGCGTTCGACCAGCTAGGATTGACGGATAAAGATCTGATGCCTTACACAGGGACATTGGTAGGTTTCTCGGGCGAGCAAGTATGGGTACGAGGGTATATCGATTTGGACACAATCTTTGGTGTCGATGAGAATGCCAAACTTCTTCGAGTAAGGTACTTGGTGTTGCAGGTTGTGGCTTCATATAACGTCATCATTGGGAGAAACACACTCAACCGCCTTTGCGCAGTGATTTCAACAGCACACTTGGCGGTAAAATACCCCTTGATGTGCGAAAGAGTGGGGAAGATCGTGGTGGACCAGAGAAGGGCAAGAGAGTGCTACAACAACTGCCTCAGCATGTACGGAAAGAAAGGCGCTGGCGAGGGACACAGGTGCCACGAGGTTGAAATTTTAGAGGACAAACAAGGCAGGTTGAGCGGGCAGAAGCAGGAGACGGAACAGTCTCTCGACAGGAGGGTAAAGAGGCAACGGTACAGTTAGAGCCAGGTTAAGCAAGAAGGTAAGGCAGGGCGAGATGAGCAATTCACAGATATCCGGGCAGAGGAACGATGGGCTGGGATTATAGATGACTTGGAAAGGTATAAGTTTAGTAGGGGGTGCTGGCAATCGAGCCTAGGCTCACGCCAGGTCAGGAGCGGCGATTGGAGAAGTTGGTAGAGGATAATTTCGACCTCTTCAGCTGGAGTCCGAAAGGTGTGACACTATGGGAACTTCCGCGGTTCAGGACACCAGCTCTTTCGAGCAAGGGACCGAACGAGCAGGAAGGGAAAACGGCGATAAGCCAGGAAATGGACTCAGAAGTTTTTCAGCGCCAAGGTTACGAGCAAAAGGGAAAGGAAGTGTTCGGGCGGACCCAGGGAAAGCAAAAGGCGGGGAAGAGAGACCCGACACACCACAACAAGAACAAGGGAAAGGCTAAGGCGAAGCAAGGGAAATCGGCCAAAACAATGACCTTCGAGAACTAAAAAGCCAAGAGGATTGAACGAGAGAGTGAATTAGAAGCAAGCTGGCAAGAAAGGCAACACCGCGACAACAGGGAATGGGTGGCGAGTACGTCAGGCACTAAGGGCGAGGTGCTGAGCATAATACTTTGATTTGGGAGTTTGGCAACCGGGGCGAGGATGCAGCTAAGGAACAACATTGGGAGGAATATGACAAAAATAAAGATGCACTCTTTTCCTCCATCTCGGGATTTTTTTAATGAGGCATCCCTCAATGTACGAAAAATCTTTTACAAATGAAATACAAAAAGGATATTCACCAGCAATACTCCTAACTCAAAAGATGTGGTCGCCCGGTGGGAAAAATTCCCCGAAGGTGGCAATCCCAACACGACCTTGATGTCTAGGGATTGCTCCGGGAAAGTCCGGCGCGAACCGATGCTATCAAAATAGCAACTCAACTAACATGTCACGTTCGCTCGGTGGGAAAAATTCCCCGAAGGTGGCAATCCCAACACGACCTTGATGTCTGGGGATTGCTCTGGGAAAGTCCGACGCGAAGCGCTGACCTCTCGTTGGCGATGTGTGCGGGAAATATGGGCGAGATTTGGGAATACGAGGCCTCCCCGAAATATGGGCGAGAACACAAACTAGGCGTAAGTCTGGGTAAACCCATATGGCCATTGGGCCCCCAGCAATGTAAGTCCTTGACGGGATAAAACCGCCAAGGCCACACCTGCTCTTACGGGAAATATTGGTGTGAAGAAAATCCTCAGTTCTAAACTGAGCGAAAGTCCTAGTTTATTTGGCACACCTTCAAAATCGCTACACGAGCGCTAAAGGAGAAACAAAGCCTAAACGGCGGAGAAAAATTTAAACGAGGCCTAAAAGTCGACGAGGCGACCACAAGGAGAAAATTCACAACGAAACCATGCATAAATTAAACTAAATAAAATGGGAACAATGTTCAATTACAAAACTGGAAAGGAAAATCTGTACAAGATAATTATATTACATTGACATTTTCTCTCTTTCAATTTCAACAGCAGCAAAACGCTCAGCAGTGAAGCCTGGGGGATCGTCAAGACCAACAAGCCCATGTGGAGTAACCTTCTTGAAAGCTCCCATTCCGTCAAGGTTGATTCCCTTGTAGAGATGTTGGACCTGAGCTTTGGCGAGAAAGAAACCGCGGCCACGTTCTTCCACGACCTCGGCAGCCACTCCAGCCACAAACCTTGCCTGAGAAGTCTTGATTCTGGAGTCCATGTCCACAAGGGCCTGGGCCTTCGACGCAAGTTGGGACTTCACGTCGGCGAGAGACTCGTTCTTCGCCCCCAACTCGCTGCAAAGGGACGCGATTTCCCTGTCCTTGACAATGCAATCGGCTCTGTTCGTGTTGATCGTCTCCGTTTTCGCCTTTACCTCCTGTTGCAGCTCGTCCTGCTCCAACTCCAGTTCCTCTGTTCTTCCTTCGCAAGCAGAGAAGTCTTCCTCGCGCAGGTTCATCTCAACGCCCAAGTTGGTCAGCCTCGCCGTTTGGTTCACCACTTGGGTCAGCAACTTGTCGTGTTCGTTGTACGCTTTTTGTGTAGCCACGCGATAGCCCTCAACCTTCTAGTGAAGATCCTCCACCTCCGCTGAAGAGGCGGAATCCTGTGATAGCTTGGCAAAGAGACACCCCGCGCGCAAAAGGTTGAGGATGGCTTCCTGCGCTACATCGTCGAGGTCAGGGTTCCTAAACTCCCTCATACTTCCGAAAAAGGAATCGGTCAGCATGAAGTCGATAGGAGAGGATTTCTTGTTTGAAACACAACCCATTTGACCATCAGCAATGGGATGGCTAGCATCATGGGAAGACTGACGAGGAACGGGTGAGGCGCAGGGTGTTGGACTTCCACCGTTAGGACTCACTGGTTGAACGAGGGGGACCACAGGTGGGTTCTCCTCGACCTGAGGACTTGAGCGGTCAGGAGAAAGGATCACTAGGGGAATGCCTTCAGGAGTTTGTTGATCAGCGGAAAGTCCTTCGAGACAGGGAGAGGATCCCGCATTGTTCTCAGGAACTGTCTCTTTCTCGCCCCCTGGATCCTGGCGAGGGGCGGAGGCTTCACTAGCTTTGGACCCTTTGGTTTTCTTCTTCTTCTTCTTCAACTTCTGAGGCGAGGAAGTCTCAGCTCCAGATTTTCCATCAGGGCCAAAATCGACCCTTTTGGACTTCCGGGACTTTTTTGAGGGGGAAGGCTGAGTGGCATCATTGTTGGACCCAGGAGCCAGAGCGTCAGTCACAGGCGGCGGGGCGGAGCTCGGTATAACTTCTCCAGATCCAGCGGCATCTGGAGCGGGGTCAGTCGAAGAGGACCCTTTGACCTTCTTCGACGGAGGAACGGCAGCCTCGGCATCAGAGTCAGCGACAACACGCTTCCTCTTGATCACCTTGGTATTGAAAACAGGAGGGAACTCGAGTGAGTCAGAAGCCAGAGCATGTTGCAGCGCGGGCTGCACGGCCTCAGTAAAGTTTATTCCTTCTAGGAATTGGCGGAGGGAGTTTTCACGTGCAGCCTCAAGCAACAGTGAGCATTCAAGGACAGGAAATTCGGCGAAGAAACCAAGGATGGCTTTGTCTTTGTCGCTTAGTGATGCAGCTGACGGCGGAGGGACGTCGCGGGGGCTCTCGGTCCAATAAAAGGGAAACAGAGCGGTCCCGTCCCGGCGAGTGAAAGCCTCAGGATAGGAAGGATGCACGATGATGCGAAAATATCGACGCCCAGGCCCCTTCTTGACATTGCTCTTGTAAGGAAGAAGGCGTTGCCGACCTGTGCAGGATTTTAGAGAAATCCATCCAGGAGTTTCAGTCTTCAAGGATTTTGGCTCCACGCCGTAGAAATAGAAGAAATGGGAGGTTTTCGCCTCAAGACCGACGGCGCTGCAGAGAATCTCGAAGCATCAAATGAAAGCCCAGGTGTTCTGATGGAGTTGGCTCGAGGCTATGTTGATCTCCCTCATAACCTGACAGAGAAAGGGAGAGAAAGGTAGTTTGATTCCCAGGTCAAGGAAGAAGTACTCATAAACATAAAAGAAGTGGAGCTGTTCTGCGCCCTGCTCGATCGCGCGACACTTCCAGGGACGACGAATGTCCAAACCCCGGCCGGTGATGAGGACATCTTCGAAGGACTTCTCGTGGAAGAACCCTTTGGCTTGGCGGGCCAACTCGGCGATGGATTTGTCGGTAGACAACTCAGAAGGTTGGCAGATGGCCCCTTGAGTGGGTTCCTGAACTATGGATTGGGGAAGGGTGGAGAAGATCTGGTGCCAGAATGCGTTCTTTTCATTTTCTTTAAGGGGGAGCCCCACGGCAGGGGGAGGGTTAACTGGAGCGGGAGACGCTTGAGCGGTGCTGCGGGGTCGAGGAGATCCTTTGGTGCGGCGTTGGGAAGTCATCTTTCGCTAACAAAGAAGGTTAAGGACGAAAGGGTAGAGGATGCAAAGTTGTCAGCAAATTGTTAGAATTCCAGAAGCGGTGAATGAGAGAAGAAAGAGGAATTTACAAGTTGATATAAGAAACGGTTGGGGAATCGTGCCTCATCATGACAAAGGTAGAATGATTACTTGAGGGAGCGTGGAGCGGTTTTCAGGAAACAAGGGCAGTGCATTAAATGAAAGTTACAACAATTGAGGCTGATTGGTTTAAATTCAAATTGTCAGGCTTTACCACGATTCGAGGGGACGTTTCAGAGATAGCAGTTGGGATTCAGTGGATTCGCTGACCCTAGCATCACTTCAGAGCGTGACGCGTGGTAAAGGCTCGACACATGTCAAAGAGTTGCGGATCAAAGCACGTGCGTAGCTATAATGGGGCGAGCGCGCCAAAAGCTATTGCCACGAGACTGCTTGTGGACTCTGTTCGCCCGGGAAGGGGGTAACGCAGCAAAAAGTTTGAAGTGAGAATTTTAAAAGCTTTACTCATCAAGCCATGTTGGCCATTGTTCTTCATTTTTAAAACTTTAGGTTTAGGCATTGATTAGTTCCTTATGGCCTTCGCCTTAGTTTTTTCTGCTTAAAGACACACTTAGCTCTTATGCTTCGAGCTCGGTGTCTTGTGGACTGGGCGAGACCCCAGGGTCCCTCGCCCAGGAGACCCAGCCTTAGGCGCAGGACGCATCAGGACCTTGGGCCTCTCTTCCCGAGGCCCAATTGGCCCATTTAGATAGATTAAAGGCGCGAAAGCCCAAACTCTGCCTCTATAAATAGGAGGAGAATACCAATTGTAAGGGACTCTTAGCTCATTTGAGAAATATTCAGATTGAAATTCAGTTATTCTCTCTTTCTCTAGCGGTTAGAGCCTCTCTCTCTAAAATACTCATATCACTTTTCTCACACTTTGGGTTCTCTACCCCATTCAATGTTCTCAGGATAGAACAAGCTTAAGGAATCCTGTCCAACAAAAAATGGTATCAGTAAAATGCAATAAAAACAAATGTAAATAAAGATTAATAATATATTAACTATATTTTCCCAAGTTTTCATCCTAATTATGAACCTAATTCCCGATATTCTGAGATTAGATCACGTTAAGTGGGTACGTTCCTCCCAACAAATATTTTTCCATAAGTACTGTAGAGATTGAACCTCGGAATAAATGCTTAAGGAACTCAATTATCTACCAGCTGTGCGTCGTATACTATATTAACAGTTTGATGATTATTGAAAGAATATGTTAAGTGCGTTAAGGTACATATAAAATGAAAATGTTTTCATACTTTAATAACTTAAACACATAGGATTAAATGTATCCCTTCCACCTCTATCTTGTTGTGTGGGGACTTGTTTTTAACTCACTTGGGAGAGTTTGTTCCCGAGAATATCAATATATTGTTCCACTTTCAAAAAAATTAAATGTATTTTTATATTTTTATGGATTATTTTTTTGGGTATATTTTTATGGACAATCTCTCTTTTATTTTTTTTATCAGCCAAAATGTTTTCCAACTTAACCATAAGAGATGCTAGAATCTGAATTCAAAAGAGAGTCTCAAAAATAGAAGAAAAAGTGGAAGCCACATAACAGTCGGTCCACAAAGAACCAAAAAAAAAAAAGATTCCAATGATAAACAACACTTTAGCTAAGAAATCAGTAAAAAAACCAAGCACTTGAAGAAATAAGTAAAACGTTTGGCCCCAACCCAATCAAGCGAACAAAGCTACTCAATACATCTCCAACAGCTCCCAGGGATAATCCAAAATCACAACACAAGCATGGATTTGTGAGTCTCACCAAATTAAAAGCGAGACCCACATTTTTAGTTAACCTTACTTAAACTTTAACCAATTAATGAGAGAGTTTTACTAGCAATTTTCTTCTAAAAAATAATAAGTGCTTATTAGAACTTACTTCAATTGTCACATGTCATGTCCTTGTTTATGATGATGTTTATTCCGACACCACATTGTTTAAGGAGTGCACCAGCTAAGTATTCCTCTCTGTCTGACAAGCTGCTAGCTATATCTTTAAAGCATTCACAAGCAACACGTTGTTCTTCTTTATTGAATGTTGATGATTCCCCGCCACTCATAGCAATTAGAGCATTGCAGCAACCACTTGACGGGTCACCACTGCCAGTAAAGTATTCAGCACAAGCAACTATTGATGACTTTGCTTCTTCACAATTGAATGCATGCCCCGGATCCAATATGGCTAGAAACATTAGAAATAATACAACTATATTCTTCATCTTGTAGCACTTGTTAAGATTTTCTTAATGGACTTTCTAAGGTTTGCTTGTGTTATCATGTATGAAAGAATGCAGCTATATATATGCAAAATAAGTAGCTCCACAAATGGAACAAGTAATCTGATATTGAAGTAATGACAAGATAGTCATTTAGAAAGAAAGGAAAATTTGAGGCCTAGCATATAAAGTAGTTTTTCTCAAGCGGTTAATTATATTTGAAAGAAGAAGAATATGAATGTGTCACTGATAGATTTCAGCGCCGCATCTGGAGGCTCCCACTCTCTATTTGTTTGCGTCTTTGTATCCGGTTGTAGTAACTTAGTCTGTCCTTCTTCTGGAATGGAGTCAGACCTTTTACTTCTTCTCTTACTTGCTTGTACCTGACTGCAGGATACTTTTCCTGACTTACTTACTGATTTATTTATCTTTTATGAATGCATGAGCACTTGAAAAATTGAACCTGGGACGTATTTTCTTGCCATGGCCACGACCTTCGTTTCACTCCCTTTAGCTAGTGTTCCGTTTGTAACCAAAAAAAGATGATAAACTAAATTTTCTTCAGCGGTTAGCTAAATTCAGAAGATGAAGAAGAAAAAGGTGAATGTGTCACGAGAAGGATCTCAGCGCCGCATCTGGAGGATTTCACCCTCTAATTTGTTTGCATCTTTGTATCAAGTTGTAGTAGCTTAATATTTCCTTCTTTAGTATTCTTCATGTAACCAAAAAAAGATTATAATTGAATTTTTCCTCAAGCGATTGATTATATTCGGAACAAGAAGACGATGAATGTCTCACAGGAAGGATCCCAACACCGCATTTAGAGGCTCCTACCCTCTAATTTGTTTGCGTCTTCATATCAGGTTGTTGCAGCTTATCCTGTCGTCTTCATCTAATTATGAACTTCCAAACTAGCAAAACTTCAACCAGGTTTTTTGTTTTCATTAATTTTTTAATTTTTTAAGTCTAAAATGTAATGACTTAGGCCTTAACTACATTGTACTTCCCATACTTTTCTTACTTTTAGTTTTCCAAAGTATCACACAACCGGTAAGGATGAGACCAATCCTTTGAGACTCGGAAATCACATTAAGTGGGTAAGCTACTTTCAACAAATCATTCTCTATACGTACGTACCGCACAGGGATCAAATCTTAAACTAGATGGTATTAGAGGAATTGTCTTTAATGATAACTCTGTGGGTGTTGTTTTGGTAAACCTCTTGCGTAGGCTCGTCTTTGGAGAGGGGAAGGTTGTTATGGCTTTGTCTTTTGACAGTCGATTTGTAACACCCCGATTTCCAGGTGTCACTTTAGTAACCAAAAATAGACTTTACGCTGAAAACAGGTAATTTTTTTCGTTTGATACCTTTTAAATCAAGCAATAGAAAATAAAGACAAAACCCAACCAACACACAAATATTTACACATGTACAGCCTCAGCTGCACTCCCATGTCACGCGCACTCGCAGTGACTCCAAAGTAGTGTGCCCGTAGGCAAATAGTTACAGATCCAGATGTGTGAGTGAGAAAATCATAATTACAAACCACTAGGAGGAAGTCGGCCTCAAAATGGCCTAAGCAAAGACCCCTATGGTCCGACTGACTCACTGTGATCCCTCAGTAAGAGAACCACACAAAAGCCATGCGTCGGGAACCTACCCTGTCCCAAAATATGAATGACGAATCAGAGCTATTACAGTAACAACTAACTCAAAAGGCTCTAACTACCCATAACCCACACTACTATCATCGACCCTCCCTCGAACAGTCATGAAGTCCGGGTCCTCGTCGAAAGCTTCAGTAATAGTCGTTCCGCTCCGGGTCTTTCCCGCACAACGAATCATCACGAACCGGCTGACGGACGCCTGGCAGCAGGCCGACCGCCCAAGCACAAACATACAAACAAAGCCAAGGCGCTAGGGTTAACTTACAGAATACAATAGATATACAATCAACATGCGATAGAAGGGGTATATATATATATGTTGTATATATACATATAAGTTATGCACTGCTTACCCTAAGGTTTATACATAGCATGTTATCAAATCTCTTACACAATTCAGTCATAATAAGATGCATTGTGTGCCAGTACAGAATATGCTGACACAAATCCGAATAACGTCACTCTGCTTGGCGACGGGACAGAACAACAACGTCACTCTGCTTGGCGACGGAACAAATCAACAACGTCACTCTGCTTGGCGACGGAACAAATCAACGACGTCACTCTGCTTGGCGACGGGACAAACCAACGGTATTGCCACTTATAGGCTGGGCACCTCGAGACGGTCGTAACACTGGCCTCGTGTTTAACCATTTCTGCTCGGGCGTCGCTTATCACCTTTGGCTATAGTCAAGACGGTACAAACTCTACATGGTTTGACCATTTCTGCTTGCTATGCCGAACATCAACAGGCACGATGCAACTCTACATGGATGATCGTTACCTCCTGTTGTGCCAGATATAGTCAGGACCGATTCAACTCTGCATGGCTGATCGTTACTTCCTGTTATACCGAAGTACTCTGCTTGGCACTTCATCGCGTATATGCACGTGTGCAATATGATTATCAAAACCAGAGTCAGTGTCGGTCAATACAACACGACTTGGAGTTAGTGTCGGTCAATACAACACAACTCCCACCACAAAACCCACAAACAAAACCCAGAGTCTGTGCCGGTCAATACAACACGACTCGAACAACACTACCAGGAGTACTAGAGTACTCGGTGACTTTCAATCATCACCATAGCTCACCTCAGTGGCTTCCCCCAATTCCAAACTCTCCAAACCCACAACATAAGTCGACTTTTCCCCGCCTTTCGTAAATATTTTCCCCTTCAGTTCTCCTATGCTTAAACGTTAATAAAAATTGTTTCAATTCGAATTAGCCAAGTTATGAGTTTATTTCTCAAAGTCTAAGTTTCCCAAGTCTTTATTTTTCGAAAGCTCTACCATTCTAAGTTTCCAAAAAATCAACCACCCAAAATACACTTCCCGGGGAAAGTCTAGGAATTCCAACGAATCCCAACAAATGGCTAAGTCTCAAACCCCACATTTGGACTTGCCTAGGGTTGTTCATCCAACCCGAGATATCAAAGATCACCAGATCAATGAACCTCCACTCCGAAGTTGCGTCAAAACGCTCAATCCAACAGAAGCACAACATCACAAGTTATGGAAAAGCATCATAACATCAACTCAACATCATAAACAACATCAGACAAAGCATAAGTCGAATTTATCGACGCCTATCATGCAATCATAGCTAATATATAGTAAGTTGCCCTAACCTCGAGCTGATCCAGCTTCGCAAATCAAATCTCCTTCACAGGAATGCCTTGAAACTTCCAAAGTTCCTTCAACTGAACCTCGGAGGAAAAACAAAGCAGAATCCACACAAAATCGATTAGTTCGATCGCAATACAATACATAAACGATAGACAAAGCATCAAAGCTTCAGAATACGACAAACGGGTACGAAAGGACAAGTTTTCGAAAACGAAAAACTCCCCTCCCCTTAGGAAAACCTCACGGCCATAAGGAGAAAAGGGCTTCGGCTCTTTTTCTTCGATCAAATCAGTTTACAAGGTAGTTTTAGGGTAAAACTAAGGCAAAGAAACTGTCAGAACAATTTTCGGACAATCGGGCCGAAATACGACTACGCAGGGGCATTTTTGTCCAAAATAAAGGCTCAAAACTTCAAAGTTATCAGTTCTGAAAACAAATTTGACAGAAACGATCCTCATGATATCCGTGACAACAAATCCTAAAGGCACGAAGTCAGATTAAGTCTTTTCGACAATAAAGTTTCGAAATGTGAGACAAAAAGAGTTTTGAGTCAATTTTTCAGATCCTGGACAACTGAATCGCAATCAGAGTTTACTGACAGAGGTTTTAGACTCAGGGGAACATAAGGAACATAACCCAAGCGAGAAATCAGAGAAATCGGACAATTTTAGAAAAAGCTCAAAACTTAGAGCACAGAAACGACTTCAGAAACTCAGCAGAAACAGAAATCAGAGGCAGGATTCATGATAGTTACCTCGATACCTAGAAGTAGGGACGAACTGCACGAAGATTGGTCAAGTTTTCGCGGAAATCCCCTCCCCCCTTGCTCCCCACGAAGTCAGCCACAAATGGAAAGAAAATGAGAGGATTTTGCTTTTTCGCGCTATTTATAGGCGGGTGAAATCGCGGGAAAATGAAAATTTCGCGATTCCGATTTTTGCAGCACGATCACCGAGAAATTCTAAGAGAGATTCTGGCGTCGGAATTCCAGAACTCAAAACAAATATCTAGGATTTGGGAAAAAACGATATCGAAAAACTCAAAAGCGGTGTCGGTTAATCTGCCCCGAAAAACTACTTTTTGCTGTGATGCTCAAACGACAAAACTTCCAACTGAAGAAAGATTGGAAACGTCGAAACAAGTCTGGCAACGCG